>NC_056743.1:772039117-772162952 GCF_019279795.1 Protopterus annectens | reverse complement strand
TATTCCACATCAGGAGTTGTTAACTGAAAGGGCACATCATGTGTATGCTCCAAACTTTGCCATGATAAAGGAGACAAGACCTGTATTAAAGGCAAAGATACAATCTTACCAGCAGAAAGAGTTGATGCTGACAAAACTGTTGAAGAAGGGCTAAGTAGTAAAAGTTGGAGACAGTAGAGTAGTTGCAGAAAATGATTATTCACTGTACACCAAGCAGAAGAGCAGCAAATTTACTCTAGAAATCAGTGAATGTTGACGGGCAGATGTGAGATCCAGCTGCTATATTCAGCTATTTTCAGAATATTTTTCGTGGCAGATCAAAGTCATTTTTATGTAGACCAGATCATGAAGGAAATACAAAAGTCTGTCCAAAAAAGTGAGCTATCAAACAGAAGGAAACTTTGCTTCTCATTCATCTGATAATAAAGCTCAAACAGAAACTTTGCCAGTAAAACATTTTCTAATGTTCCAAAGCAAAATGCTTGAGAGACAAAATCACAATAGCTGACAGGAATAGGGAAGAAACTGGACTTGGGAGATGGAGATCAACAGCAACTCAGAAACTAATGAATAAATGTGGGATCACAAAGCATTGATCACATCTGTGAAATATGTCTGAACCATAAAAACTGGAAATATTTGACTGTTTTGACTTTGTCAAACGTGTAGGGACTCTAAAGCATTTATTCTACTTCATGTCAATGTTTGGAAGAATGTTAAAGGGAAGGGAACAGAAGGGAATGAGGTAACCAAGTAAAAGCATTTTTGTTCTTAAAATTATTTTTATGAAACATTTCATGGCATAAACCGCATATTACATGGTAAAGAATGTTCAGTTATTTTTGTGCGTTATAAGGATTCTAAAGTAAAGAGGTGCCCCATTTTTCTTCTTTCTTTCTTCTTAGTTTTAAGAAATCCAGGCATTGCAATGTCTGTCTTAACCATGAAACTCACATAAGGAATGACAAGTAATAGGTTCTGTAAAGTCAACATCTGAATTTTGGTTCTTTCATATACAAAATTAGAAATAAAAGCTCTAGTACTAGTCTCAACGAGGTCTCTTTCACTTGCACTAGAAATATTAAGAAATAAAAACCTCTGCCCCTTTGAGTTATAGGCACTGCTTAAGATAACAGGTTGCAATCTTGGTTTACTGAGGTTGGGAAGTATACAGGCCATGACAAATATAGTTGATATGCTTTTTCTTTCTTTTGCATAGTGGAATGACTGGATTAAGGCTGCTGTTTTGATCTAACAACATGTTTTAAGTGAAAGTAATAATTACAAGAAAACTGAATGCAATGAAAAATTTTCCTTTAGCTCAAAATATTCATAATGTAACATGAGATGCTAGAAGTTAATGTTTTCTGAAAGCATTCAAGTTGTTTTCTACATCTACATCTGGTAGAAGAATAAGGACGACAAAAATCAGACGGCACTTAGTGTAATTAGAAGCACAGGCTGTACACCATGCATCTCAGCATGCATAACCTTAATAGATCAATTAAAGTATACGAGTGCAGCTGTCAATTAGGGACAATTGTTCCTATTTGGAAGGTTAAACTTCATTATTTCAAGATTTACAGTTTTGTCTGTTTGCATTAAGTCAATAGATTATGGAGGTATTCTGGGTGTGTGTTTGCTCGTTTTTTTTTTTTTTTTTTTTTTTTTTTTTTTTTGAGGGTTTTCATTACAACAAAGTCTTGTAATATGTCACATAGGTTCCAATAGACATGACAAGCAACAACTGTATAAAAGATCAACCTGCCAAATGTTAGTGCATACATGTAAACATGCAACAAAAAAGCTGAAACTAGACATTACAAAGAAAAGCTGGTATACATAACAGGTGGGAACAATAACTTATCATGGCAACACTTTCCATATCATCTTGGAATGTGAATGGTACCACAGATGTATACAAAAAAATAAAATGAAACAAAGAAAAGTGAACTATATTAAGAAATGCAGAGCGTAAACAGCTATGCTACAGGAGACATCTGGAAAGAAATGAGCATGAGATTTGCATAAAGAAAGGACTAAAAAATTGTTAATTAGCAAAATGTATGGGACAAAGGAAAAGGGAAGTACATATATTAATTGCTAGAGGAGCTCCAATAGTGACAGAAGAAAGGAAAATGATAATAATTGTAGATTTGTTGTAGTAAGGGGCTACTGGCAAGATTTCCCTATGGTTTTCTCTTTGCCTGTACTCTGATACCAATCCCTGACAGGGAAGGCAGTTTCTAGCTTGCAGTCCAAATGTCTTTTTGGCATCTTCCCATTCTATTACATTTCTATCTAGTTATTTGCTCCCAATACCCCAATTCCTTTGCCACTTTACCCCAGTACAGTACAGTCCCCTCTTGCCTATTTTCTGTACCCTTAATTGCAGTCATCCCCATCTGCAAAATCTTCTTTTTACCATTCTCACACTGGCTTAGTTCTCAGAGTACTTTCTGCTACTTTATGAACATAACATTCTGTATGGCTGTTATTCTCTGCAAACAAAACTCCACTCTCTCCTTATTTCTTGAATTTCCCGCTTGTTTCACAATTCCTTTCCAGTCTGAATAAAAGATTTCTGCTTACATTACGTTATATGAGCCTTAACTGTGTAGCTATTAAATATCCCTTCACATCAAGTAATCCTAGATCACCTTGTTCAATTGGGAGGATCATCTTATCCCACTTGGCTTTTGCCCTTTTCCCTTCACAGATGAAGTCAGTCAACTCTATTACTGTCTGCAACTTCTCCTCTGGTTGATAAAAATATGTCTGACCTGTATATAAAACTAGAGAGACTAACCATTTCCACTGCTTGCATTTTGCTATCCATATTCAAATACAACAGCTTCCAGTTTCCCAGCTTTTGTATTATCTTTTGTTTAGTCTTTTCCCACATATTCTTAGCTGCATAACAAAATAATATTTAATTCATACTCCTAAACACTTCATTTTATCATGTCCTCATAAATATGGGTAATGCTGAAAGTACAGTTTTGTACCTACCATAAATGTAGATGTTCGAGTGCTAATACAGCTGCAGTCATAACAGATGGGTTCTCCTGCCGTCAGGTGGGTCCTCGGTCGGCTGAATTCCAAAGTCTAGGTCCGGCGTCTGTTGTCGTCGCTTCTTCCCTGACGTCAGTGCAACAGGCGTATAAAAGAACCAGCCGATGACATTTTCTTCAGTTTTTCTTGCCCCAGATGTCAGGTGCCCCCAGAAGGAAGGCAATACATAAATTTATGTAATAATGCAATGCAATATAATAAAAAAACAGTAGTTGCAAGCAAATACACCATAAATGAATACCCCAATCAGGATGTATGAGGAGGTGTTAGCCAATAGGCCTGTCCCAAGAGGGGAAGGAGGGAGGGAAACCTGGACTGCAGCTGTATTAGCACTCGAACATCTACATTTATGGTAGGTACAAAACTGTACTATGTTCATCGTGCATACAGCTGCAGTCATAACAGATGGGTAGAATCCCAAAGCTAAAAAAGGGGCGGTAGGCACTAGGTGGAAAGTACAGTTTTGTACCTACCATAAATGTAGATGTTCGAAGATCCACATTGCTGCAGTCCTTACTTATGGGTAGTCCGCTGTCCTCGGTCGGCCCGAATACCAAAGTATTAGGCTGACGTTGGTCATGGGCGCCTAGATCTGACATCAGAGCGTCAGGGTATAAAGGCGCATGACCGACGTCATATCCTCAGTCTTTTCTTGCCCCAGATGTCAGAAGGCCAAACCAGAAAGGCCACAGCCAAAAACAGAATACCTCCCAAAAACATGCCCAACAACAACCATCACCTAAAGCATAGCACCAAGTCAAACTACAGAGGGGAAGGAGGGAGGGTAATTGGACTGCAGCAATGTGGATCTTGAACATCTACATTTATGGTAGGTACAAAACTGTACTATGTTCTTCATCTCACATTGCTGCAGTCCTTACTTATGCGTAGAATCCCAAAGCAACGGGAAAGGGAGGATGGTAAAATCATAAAGCATTAGGGGCCGCTAAAATGCCCTGTAAAATTGCAGTGGCGAATCCAGCCCTAGACTTAGAATAAAGAGGAAGGTGGTAATGTTTAGAAAAGGTATGCACTGAACTCCAAGTAGCTGCCTCCAAAATTTCTTTGTAGCTACCCCTTATAAAGGCTAGAAGTAGCAGTAGCCCTAGTGGAATGAGGCCTGATTCCAGCAGGAATCTCCTTACCATGATGGGAATAACAGAAAGAAATACAAAACCCAATCCATTTAGAAATAGTTTGTTTTGAAACGGGTTTACCCTGTGAACCCAAAGCAAAAGAAACAAACAATTGCTGAGACTGTCTGAACTCCTTGGTTCTGCTCAAATAATAACGCAACTGCCTGTGAATATCCAAAGTATGCAAAATTTTCTCCCTTTATTTTGGGGTTTGCATAAAAAGTAGGCAAATGAATAGTTTGATTTAAGGCCACACTAGAAACCACTTTAGGCATAAAGGAAGGATTAGTGCAAAGATACCCTATCCTTATGAAAAATCAGGAAAGGCTCCACTGCCATGAGGGCCTGTAATTCAGAAACCCTTCTTGCAGAGGTAATGGCCAACAAAAAAGCAGTTTTCCATGATAAATACCTTAACTCGGCAGTAGCTGCAGGCTCAAAAGGTTGTAGAGTAAGTTTTTCCAACACAAAATTGAGATCCCAAGCAGGAGCAGGAGCTCTACGTGGGGGTCTTATATTCTTTGACCCTCTAAGAAATTGCTTAAACCAAGGATGAGAGAATAAAGGAGGGTCACAATCATAGTGAGCAGAAATGGCTGCAGCATGGACCTTTGAGGAGAAAGACAAACCCTTGTTCAATAACTCAGTAAGATACTGAAGAGCAACACTTAAATCAGGTTTGGAGACATCAAAGTCCTTTCCTTTGCTCCAAATAAAAAATCTCCTCCATTTATCAGCGTAAACTTTCCTGGTACTAGGCCTCCTGGCCTCCAAAATAACATTCAAAACTTGTTGTGGAAGCTGAGACCCTCCAGAGTCTAAAACAGAATATGCCAGGCTGTTAGATGCAGAGACTGAATCTTGACATTGAGGAAGTGACTGTCCTCTTGTGACAAAAGGTGCGGAATCAAAGGCAGAGGCCATGGAGGTTCTCGACTAAACTCCTCAGTAGTGGGTACCAGTGTTGTCGAGGCCAATCCGGTGCTATCAAAATCATGGTTGGCTTGTCTTGTCTGGCCTTCAAAAGTACCTTGGAAAGAAGAGGCAGAGGTGGAAAGGCATATACATGCAGATTGTTCCAACTGAAAGATAGAGCGTCCACCTTCCAAGCTGTGTGATGAAACATTTTGTGCAAAACTTTGGCAACTGGTAATTTAGTTGAGAAGTTTAACAGATCTATGTCTGGAGTTCCCCATAACACTGTCAACTGTTGAAATACATGAGGATCCAATTTCCACTCGTGAGGATCCACTATTTGTCTGCTCAATACATCTGCTAAGGAGTTCTGTGCTCCTGGTAGAAACCTTGCCTGAAGATTGAGGTGTAGATTGAGAGCAGTTTCCCACAGAATCATCGCTTGCCTGCAAAGAGGGTAAGAATGGGTTCCCCCTGCTTGTTGATGTATCACATGACAGTAGTGTTGTCTGTTTGAATCAACACCTGCCCTGGAAGTAAATCTTTGAAAGCCATCAATGCAAACTGGACTGCTAACATTTCCTTCAAGTTGATATGCAAATGTTGGAGTTTGACAGGCCACGTGTTTTGCACCCATTTTCCATTGAGGTGTGCTCCCCAAGCCTTGTCCGAGGCATCTGTCGTTAGAATCTGACTCGCCTCTGGCTGGGTCACAGAGAGTCCCTTGTTTAGGTGACATTCCTGAGCTCACCACAAAAACTCCTTCTGAATGCAAGGTATTATCTGAATGACAGTGTCTAGATCTTGGCAGTGCTGTGTCCACACATTTTGAGATACCATTGAAGCTTCCTCATATGCAATTTGGCATTGGGAAGCACCAGAATACAAGATGCCATGAACCCCAAGGCTTGAAGGACTGTCCTTGCAGTCAGCCTGGACCGTAGAGACATTTGCTGGAAATAAAGAGAAAGGCTTCTTTGTTTGTCCGGGGTCAAAAAAGCCATCTGGGAAGCTGTATTCAGTCTCACACCCAGAAAGCACATGTCCTGAGAGGGTACTAGACTGGACTTTGTTTCCGTCACAGAATACCCTAGGCATCTTAACACTGCCATCACATACTGCAGATGATGAAGAAGTTCGTCCTTTTCTTGTGCAATAATCAGACAGTCGTCCAAATAAGGATAAATCTGTATTCCTCTTAGTCTGAAAAATGCTATCACTGGAGCCAGAACCTTTGTGAACACTCTGGGCGCAGTAGATAAGCCAAAGGGCAATGCAGAGAACTGATAATGTAAATTTCCAGCCGAAAACGCAGGTACCTCCTGCAACTGGGCCTGATAGGAACATGAAGGTAAGCCTCTTTGAGATCCAGAGTAACCATCCAGTGATCTTTTCCCAACAGAGGTAAAAGCTGTTGTAAAGTCAGCATCTTGAACTTTGAAATGTCCAGGTAAGTGTTGAGGATAGATAAATCCAAAATTGGTCTCCACGTGTTTCCTTTCTTTGGAACTAGAAACAGGCGAGAATAAAATCCTAGGCCCACTTCTGACAGAGGAACTGGCTGTATAGCTCCTATTTGAAGAAGTAAAGAAATTTTTCTGTGAGCCTCTATCCTTTGCCGAGGAGGGACGTCTGGCATGCCTTTGAAAGGAGGCATGGTATGGAAATAGAACTTGTAACCTCGGTTTATAATGTCCAATACCCATTTGTCCTGGGTGACTAAATGCCAATTTTGCTTGAAAAGAGTCAACTTTCCTCCCAAAGGAGCTGCCCGGCAAGAGGAATCTGGCAGCTGAAAATGCAGGTCATTGGGCCTGTTTACGAAAGGACTGGCCCCTGCCCTCACCAGCAGATTGAGCAGGCGAACTCCATTGTCTCGGCCTGAAGGTACTCTGAGCTCTGCCCCTACCACGCCTAGATCTACCCCTAGACTGAGAATCAGAAGAAGGGTACGTCCACCCCTTAGTAGGCCAATTTCTACTAAACTTTGGAGGTTGTACCTGCAAAAAATCTTTAACAGTCTGCATAGACTTAGCCTTGTCTTCCATTTTCTTTAAGACTGACTCCACAGGAGGACCAAACAAAACTTCAGACTGCAAAGGGGCATCCAGAATTCTAGACTTAACATGCTCAGACAAATTCTGATCCTTAAGCCAGGCGTGCCTGAATAACTGAACCAGTGGCAGCCACTAGAAGAAGCCTGTAAAGCATCAAAACCACATTGCAAAGAGTGCTTACCCACCTGTTCAGAAACATGCACTAAATCCTGCAATTCTTTACACTCTATGCCCTCTGCCAAAGCATCCACTTTAGATCTTAGCTGAGAAAGGAGGAAATTCTGATACTTCAACATATGAAACTGGCAGTTCAAAGCTCTCATTGCTAAAGTAGAAGAGGTATACACCTTCTTACCCCATCTATCCAAAGCTCTAGCTTCCTTATCCAGAGGAACCGGATTCTTAACAACAGAGGCTCTAACACCCTTAGGCCCCTGACTAATAGTTTCTGGGTCCGCCCTAGGACTCTTATACAGATATTTATGAGCCTCAGGCACCCTGTAATACCTGTCCGGTTTAACTGGGGCAGGAGGCACAGAATCTGGATTAAGGGAAGCTTCGAGAAAACATCTGAAACGACATCCAAAACCGGAGGTATAGCTAAGGGTCTATGCTGTGGTAAAACAAGAACTCCCTAAGCCTCTTCCGGAATCAGAGTAATCCTGTCTCTCCCACTTAAAATGCTCCCTCATGGAATGCAGAGTTTCTGAAAATGAAAAATCCTCTGGAGGAGAAGCAGAAGGAGTGGAATCCTCTGCATCAGAATCAGAATAAGGAGGGAAATCTTGAATGTCCTCAGTAGAAGACTCTGAATCATCTGAGGCCTGCTCCAAACTTTCCAACTCTGGCTCCATCCTGGGCCTCTTATCAGGAGGGGGCATAGAACCTCTAATTAAAGTAATCAAATCCTCTGCCATTTTAAGCATGTGCTTTTTAGGCACAGACCCTGAAGAACCAGAACTGACACCAGAGGAAGGCAAAACAGACCTGCCCTTAGAAGGAGCCTTAGAAACAGTAGCAGAAGGCCTAACCATCTTAGGCATAGAAGGGAGAATAGTAACCTGAGAGGCCCCTTCCGCCTGACCTGCCTCCTGAGAGGCCACATCTTGTAAAATCAAAGTTTCCCCCTGGGACTCAACAGAAACTTCAGCCGGATCCACCTGTTCAGCCGTAGCTTCTAAAGGTCCGGCGTCCGAAACGGACGAATCATCCTGCCTAGGCTTTAAAGATTTGTCTTTGCGCTTCTTAGTAGAAGCAGGCGTCGGAACATCCGATGGCATATTATAATTACACCTCTTGCCAAAGACTAACCTAGCGCAATCTAATCTCCATTTTATAGTGCGCTTATTAAACCTAGCACAAAACCGACACCCGACTACGTCGTGCTCCGGCCCCAAACAAGGAATACAAAGCGAGTGGTAATCCCTATGCGGTATCTGTTTCCCACAAGAAATACAATTATTCACTTTTTCTGACATCCGGTAAGTAACTGAGGCAAGAAAAAACAAAAATATTCCCCAACGGGGTACTAAGCCCAACTTGGTATCGGTCTGAAACTCCGAAAACGAAAAATTTCAGAACGCCGAACGGCACTTGCAACGCTGCTTCTGCATCGGACCATGCGGCAAAAAAGACTGAGGATATGACGTCGGTCATGCGCCTTTATACCCTGACGCTCTGATGTCAGATCTAGGCACCCATGACCAACGTCAGCCTAATACTTTGGTATTCGGGCCGACCGAGGACAGCGGACTACCCATAAGTAAGGACTGCAGCAATGTGAGATGAAGAACATCTAGGAGGAGCCAGGATGCTCTGCAAGACTGCAGTGGCAAAGCCTGCTCTAGTTTTGGAGTATAATGGTAGGTGGTAGTGCTTGGAGAAGGTATGCACAGAACTCCAAGTGGCTGCTTCCAAAATATCTTTGGTAGGTACCCCTCTGAGGAAAGCTGCAGAGGTAGCTGTGGCCCTTGTGGAGTGAGATCTGATGCCTGCAGGTACAGTTTTACCATGGAAAGAGTAACAAAAGCGTATGCAGTGGGCTATCCATTTTAAGATTGTCTGTTTGGAAATTGGCTTCCCTTGAGCTCCTGTAGCATAGGACACAAAGAGTTGTTCTGATTTTCTGAAAAGCTTTGTTCTGTCCAAATAATAACGCAGCTGTCTGTGGATGTCCAAGGAATGTAGTAGACTCTCCCCTTTGTTTTGAGGATTAGGGTAAAAAGTAGGTAAGTGGATAGCCTGATTCAAAGCTACCCTGGATACCACCTTTGGCATAAAGGACGGATTGGTTCGTAAGGAAACTCTGTCCTGATGGAAAATGATGAAAGGCTGCACAGCCATGAGGGCTTGTAGTTCCGATACCCTGCGAGCTGAGGTGATAGCCAGAAGGAAGGCTGTTTTCCAGGACAAATACTGCAAATCTGTTGAGGCAGCTGGCCCAAAAGGAGGCAAGGTCAGCTTTTCTAGAATGAAATTGAGGTCCCAAGCAGGTATTGGTTGTTTTCTTGGGGGTTTTATATTCTTAGCCCCTCTGAGGAACTGTCTTAAGAGGGGGTGAGAGAATAAAGGAGGATCAGTGTTGTATTCTGCAGAAATGGCTGAGGCATGGATTTTGATGGAGGAGAATGAAAGTCCACTGCTTAGCAGGCTCAGCTAGATACTGTAATATTTGAGATAAATTCAGTATTCCAGGATTCTGGCCCTTTTTCTCATTCCAGGCACAAAACCGTTTCCATTTTGCGGAGTAAGCTTTTCTAGTAGAAGGCCTTCTGGCCTCCAAAATGACATCTTGCACCTCCTTGGAAAGTAGGGTCTGTTGTGAAGTTAGGGAATCTTCCATGCGGCCAGATTGAGTGTCTTCAGCTGACTGTGAATAGTTTTGAAGCTGTGCTGAGTCAGAAGAAGCATTAGAGGTAGGGTCCATGGTGGGGAATGCGTCAGGCTCCTCAGGAGTGGGTACCAGTGCTGTCTTGGCCAGTCTGGAGCAATGAGAATCATCTTTGGTCTGTCTGCTCTGGTTTTTAATAGAACTTTGGGCAGCAGAGGAAGAGGTGGAAAGGCATAAACTGTCATTGTTGTCCAACTGAAAGAGAGAGCGTCCACTCTCCAGGCCTGTGGATGAAAAGTCCTTGAGCAGAATTTTGTCAATTGATGATTTTTGTGGGAGGCAAAGAAATCTATGTCTGGCCTTCCCCATGCTTGAATTATCTCTGAAAAAACTTGAGGATGCAACTTCCATTCATGTGGATCTGTTATATTTCTGCTTAGGTTGTCTGCCAGCGTGTTTTCCTTGCCTGGCAAGTACTGTGCTTGAAGTTCGATTTGTAATTCCAGAGCCATGTTCCAAAGTGACATGGCCAGCCTGCATAGGGGGTATGAATGGGTTCCTCCCTGTTTGTTGATGTACCACATTACTGTTGTGTTGTCTGTCCTTATCAATAGTTGACCTGGATGCAGAAGGTCTTTGAAAGCTATAATAGCATTTATTACTGCTAGCATTTCCTTTTGATTGATGTGTAGGTGCTTTTCTTTTTGGGACCATTTGCCCTGAATGAATGAATCTGTCATGTGCGCCCCCCAGGCATAGTCCGAGGCGTCTGTTGTGATGACTTGATTTGCTTGAGGCTTGCAGAATGGGAGACCTGTGTTTCTTTGGCATGCCTGAGCCCACCACAGAAATTCCTTTTGAAGACATGGAATCAGTGGTATTATTGTTTCCAAACTGTGGCTATGTTGAGACCATAGGTTTTTCAGGTACCATTGAAGTTTCCTCATATGCAGCTTTGCACATGGGATTAGTAGGATGCAAGATGCCATGAATCCCAGAGCCTGCAGGATTTTCCTTGCAGTCAGCCTGGTGAAATTTGCTAGTTTTCTGAAATATTGAGTTAGTTGCCCCTGTTTCTCTGGCGTGAGGTAGGCCATCTGGGTGTTTGTGTCCAAGTTGTCACCCAGGAAAATTATTGTTTGAGGGGGTATTAGCCTTGATTTCTTTTTGTTGACTGTGTATCCCAGTGAATTCAACAGCATTATTACAAAAGCCAGATGTTTCAGAAGTATGTGCTTGCTGTCCCCTTAGATCAGGCAGTCGTCCAAATATGGGTATATTTGTATCCCTTGAAGTCTGCAGTAGGCAATTACTGATGCCAGGGATTTCGTGAATACTCTGGGCACAGTAGATAAGCCAAAGGGCAATGCAGAGAATTGATAATGGGTTGAACCTGCAAGAAATCTGAGGTATCTTCTGCAATCTTGTCTGATTGGGACATGCAGGTATGCCTCCTTGAGGTCCAATGTTACCAGCCAAGACTCCTTGCCCAGCATGGGAAGAAGCTGCTGTAATGTGAGCATCTTGAATTTTGGCACGAGTAAAAATGTGTTTAGGATGGATAGGTCCAAAATAGGTCTCCAATCTTTTCCCTTCCTTGGTACCAGGAATAGTCTGGAATAAAAACCTCGACCTTGTTCTTGTGTAGGTACCTCTTGAATAGCTTTCATGTCCATGAGATCTGAAATTTGTCTTTGTGCCTCAGCCCTTTGATTGTGTGGCAGGTTTGGCATGCCTCTCATTTTTGGAAGGGTGTGAAAATGGAATCTGTAGCCTCTGTTTATAATGTCCAGGATCCATTTGTCTTTTGTGACAATATGCCAATTTTTCGAAAATAATGCCAGTTTTCCGCCTAAAGGTGCTGCCATTTGAGCCTTGCTTGGCATGCAAAGAGGAAAGTCATTGGGTTTGCTTTCTGAATGGCTGTGAACTATCCTCACCACCTCTTTGTGTAGGAGCTTGCCATTGTCTGCCTCTAAACGATCCTTGAGATTGCCCTCTGCCCCTCGGGCACCTGTATCTACCTCTTTGGGGTCTGTCCGTGGCTGGAAAGGACCAATTTTTGGAAAGCCAATTTCTACTGAAACGTGGGGGTTGTACCTGTAGGAAATCTTTCACTGTTTGCATTGATTTAGCCTTTTCCTCCATTTTCTTTAATACCTCCTCAGCTTTAACACCAAATAATACATCTTTTTGTAGAGGGGCATCTAGTAATTTAGCTTTGACATGATCTGGTAAGGTTTGCTCCTTGAGCCAGGCATGTCTACGTACAACTGATCCTGTAACAGCAGCTCTACATGAGGCCTCTAGAGCATCAAAACCACATTGCAAGGTATGTTTACCCACTTGTTCTGCACTATGCATCAAATCCTGCAACTCCTTCAAGTCTGGTTGCTCAGGTTGTGACATTTTGCTTCTCAACTGTAATAACAGAAACTGTTGGTACTTTAACATATGGAACTGGCAGTTTAATGCCCTCATGGTTAAGGTGGCCGAGGTGTATACCTTTTTTCCCCACCTTTCCAAAGCTCTGGAATCTCTCTCTGAAGGTAATTGATTTTTAGCAGTGGAGGCCTTAAATCCCTTGGGGCCCTGTGAGATAGTTTCTGGGTCAGCCGCATGGCTTTTGTATAAGAATTGGTGTGAGTCAGGAACCCGGTAGTACCTGTCAGGCTTGACTGGGGCTGGAGGTAGAGAGTCTGAGTTAAGGCAGGCCTCCGAATACACATCATCTAGAATGACTAAGACAGGAGGTATAGCCAGAGGCCTGTGCTGAGGGAGCAAGAGAAAATCCCTAAGCCTTTTCTTGGAGTCTGAGTACTCTTGGTCTTCCCAGTGGAAGTGTTCCCTAGAGGTATGCAAGGTTTCCCCAAAAGAGTAATCCTCAGGGGGGGGAGACAGAGGGAATGGACTCCTCTGCATCAGAATCTTCAAAAGGGGAGTATGAATGTTCCTGTTCATCAGAGGGCTCTGAAATAATGGAGGCCTGGTCCGAGGAAGGGGATTCTTCCTCCACTCTGGGCCTTTTGTCCGGGGGGGGGGGTTGAGAACCCCTGATAAGAGTAATCAAATCCTCAGCCATTTTGAGCATCTGCTTTTTAGGCATGGGGCCTGGAGAAGGGCCCTGTGGAGCTTGTCTCTTAGAATGCATGGCTGCTTTAGACTTAGTGAAAGCCTTGATGGAAAAAGAAGAGGAAGGCCTGAAGACACCTTGAGAGGTGGCAGACCTGTCTAAACTCTGAGTTTCACCACCTAGAGTGGCTTCGGTATCGGTAGTCGGGTTGTGGGCCGAGGAACCTGCGACCTCGGGTACAGTAGACACCGCCAATGAAGTGTCGTCGGTAGTCAGGGGCTGTGTAGGTGCCTCACCGAGAACCGGACCACCTGTAGTCGGCTTTGGCGTGGTGTCGGTAGAAGTCGCAGACCTCGTATGTCGGTCCTTATCTTTGCATCTTTTACTCAAAACTGGAGTCTGAGTATCCGACGACATAATGTAATTACATTTTTTGCCAAAATAATGTTGGGCGAACTCCGCCCGACGCTTAATGGTGCGTCTGTTGAATGTTGCACAAAAACGACAGGCCAAGACGTCGTGGTCTGGGCATAAGCAAGGAATGCAGAGGGAATGAAAATCCTTATGCGGTATTTGCTTCCCACATGAAATACAATTATTAACTTTGTCCGACATCGGTCTGAGGCAAGAAAAGTTTCCCCAACGGGGTACTTAGCTTTCAAGAAGACTTCAGTTGCAAAATTTTTGTAATCTCGGGAGCTGGCCGACCGGCACTTGCGAAATGCTTCTGCTTCGGGCACATTGCGGCAAGAAAGACTGAAGAAAACATCATCGGCTGGTTCATTTATACCCCTGTCGCACTGACGTCAGGGAAGAAGCGACGACAACCGACGTCGGACCTAGACTTTGGAATTTGGCCGACCGAGGACCCGCCTGATGGCAGGAGAACCCATCTGTTATGACTGCAGCTATATGCAAGATGAACATCTAATTCATGTGGGGGTATGTATTTTACAACTACAGCCTTTGTTTTATCTTCATTAGTTTTATATCATGAAAAGACATGAAACTCTCAAAATGTTCCCAAACAACAAGATGTCTTTTTCAGTTTTATCAGGTACAAATAATGCTGTCTCCAAATAAAACCAACTTTTCTTGATTATCATACCAATTATATCTTTAAAATTTGGCTTTCCTTATTTTCTTTGGCAGTGGCTCTATATATCATGCAAACAGCAAGATGGAATGAGGACACCTCTGCCTGGTTTGTCTGTTAAGACAACCTAACAAAAAGGAACCATCTTACTTTCATTTTTGCTTCTGATCCCTCATATGTAACCTCCTAATTAACCTTATTATTTTACAGAGAATGCAAATGCTTCCATTGCCCTACTCATAAAATCAGAGCTTACCCTGTCAAATGCATTCTCTGGATCAAGACCCACAGACAACAGCGGTATTTTCTTACATTCTGCTTCCTTCTGGATCATCTTATGTTAATGTTGTGAAATGTTTGCTTCCCTACCACAAAACCATACTGATCCATATCTATCAATGTGAACACCTTTGCCATTCCTTTAGCTATTATGGACATAAACACTTATCATAGTTTAAAAATGAAATGGTCCTATATGAAGCTGGGTTAGATGGGTCATTACCGTCTTTAAGGTACTATAGCCACCACTGCTTTCTTCCAAGACATCGGTGGATCACCCCCTCTCCTCTTAAAATACTAAGAAGCAGAACCTTCCAGATCTTTATCACTTTCTTCCCTCCTAGCTTCCAAATTTCCACAGTAATACTAGATACTCTTGGAGACATTCCTGCAGATTGAACATACATCATTGTTTTTACCTCATCTCCTCCTATCTTAAATATTAAGTCTCATCTACCTTTAACCTTGGTACAGTTAAGTCTTCTATACACGTTTCCATTTGCACTCTTTCTTGACTTCCACATTTCTCTGCTTTATACATATTTTCATAACATTTCTAAAATATCTCTAATACCTCTACAAGATCTCTGGTTATTTTCTTGTTACAGATTCCTTAAGTTTGGCAACAACCCTTTCTACATAGCTGTTGTGCTAGGAATTATTGTACTTTGGAGTTATCAAAAAACAGTTGCTTAACAGCAATCTTTCTAAACTCATGCATATTTCCCAGATACTCCCTTAATTTATCTTTAGCACTCTGCAGTTGTACATTTTTTTGTTCTGTGAAATTCCCCTTATTCTGCAATACTTTAACCTTTGTCAGCCCCTCTAAAAAAAATTGTTACTTCTTAACAGGGTTGCCAGACGCCCCTATTTGAGCGGGATTGTCCTGGGATCAGCAGCCCGATCCAGAGTCCCGCACTGCCGGTTTAAATCCCGGCGAAACAGCCTCGGTTTTTTTTTTTTATTGGCCTGTATACCGGCATACGGGCCAATCAAACACGGAGCTACTTGTATTTAATGTGGAACTGCCTGATGTTCCGCATTAAACACAAGTAAGCTCAGTGTTTAAAGACAGACTTTTTTTTTTTGGTCTCACTTAGCGTGAAAGACCTTTTTTTTTTTTTGTCCCTATCTGGCCAGTCGGAAATCTGGCAACCCTGCTTCTTAACCACATCTGTTTTACTTTTATTTCTGCCTTAACTTTAAACTTCACTTTCACTTTATTCCACTCATGAGAAATAACTTCTGAAGAAATTTATATCTTCCCTAATAACTCTCAAATAATTTTTACTACCCATCCCTTAAATTCCTCTCATTTTAACAGATGGGTGAGAAAGTGCCTGTGTCTCATTTTTACTTTATCCCGCATTCTTATTTTAGTCATTACTGGTGCACAATCTGAAATAGTTATTGGATGTGAATAAATGCACATGTTCCTGTGAAATGCAAGTTCTGCCTAGTCTAGCCCATTTACCGTACCCTGGGGGATAATATGTAAATTCTCTCAGAGATCCCTACTACTGAATTCACATATTCCATACCAAACATTTTCACTTTTTTTTTTCAAAAATTTACCCCTCTGTTGTATCCTCCCCTTCTAGGTCCCCCAGACACATCCTCACTGCTGTAAATCAAGTTCCTGTCCCCACCTGTAAAGTAATATTCCTCACTGAAAGCTGAATATTTCTTCCAAAATTTTCTTAAACTTAATAGCAGTTTTAGGTGGAATATAAATACATTCCAGTGTAATCTCTTTAGTGTCCCAAATCTACCAATGTATCTTATTTTTCCTCTTCTATCAGTACTGGTGCTCATATATCCGTAAGTAAAAGGACTTCCCTTTTCCCTTGACCCTGAAATTCTGCTGAACATCCATCCTTTTTGTTAACACCTGTGAGGCCATTAACTTCTAAAATAATATGGCTAGTATAACCATTATAAGTTATTATACACATCGATTACTTTATATATATACATATATATATATATATATAAATATTTTTTTAAATGTCTATTTCCAGTGTTTTGTGTTACATGCACCCACTAATGTTAGGCAGGTTGATCCTTTAATGGTTTGTTATCTCTATCTGAACATATGTTACACTTTACAAGACTTTTTGCTTTAATGAAAACCCTCAAAAAAAAAAAAAATCAAGTACACCCCAGACAACCCCATAACCTTTTAACACAAAACTATATACATATTCAAATAATAAAGTTAAACCCTCCTGATAGGAGCAATTCTCCAAAATTGATAGCTACACCCGCTGTACCCACAGGCATTGTCTAACTTAAAAGTAAGGTTATCCATGCTAAAGCAGCACATGTTACAGATCGAGCTTCTATTTATACTAATTACTGTCTGTTCTGATCTTACATTTAATCCTTCCCAGATGAGAAAAACAACTTGCATCCTTTCAGAAAACATTAACTTTTAGCCTTAAAAAAGAGCACTGGCTACCTTTAAATAAAATGACAGTATACCCTGTTCTAGTAAATGCATTAAGGTATTTATCTACCAGGAAAAATGTTTTTTTATTCACTTCCAATAATTTCAAACTATTTTTTTACTAAGCTGCTTGCCCTTGTGCCTTTTAATTTTATTTCTTCCGGCAAACAATGTACAGTGCTCTCGAGATTTACTGCCTGCTCCTGTAATCACCTTGTGCCTGCCTGATGTCTGCCTCATCCCAGGTTTCACACACTTAAGCATTAAGGAATGCGTCCTCCCCTGCTCCTTTTGCAATTCCACTTCTATTAGACAGTAAACTAAAAGAAAAGCCTCAAGATGAGCAGACAGCAATGATACCTGAAAAAGTTAATCAATGGCAGTGATGGTAGTTAAACATCAATAGAAGCCCTGAGGCAGAAGAGGAAATCTCATAATAGTTCAGCTACAGTACTTGAAGAGCAAACAGGCCTAGAAGACTTAGGTCTGGTCTTTCATCTAGCAACAACCATGAAGTCTTTTTCTTAAAATGACTGCAAGGAAAAAGTATGCAGAGTTCAAAAGGTGAAGAATCACTTGGAACTGCAGCCATAATGGCATCATTAATTCAAGCATAGGGAATACCAACTTGGCTGGGAAGGGGGTGAGGTGTCTCCTGTAGATAGTAAGATTTTTATACCAAGTGCACAGCACCAGAAAAATGATTTAACACCAGATGAAAGACTACTTCAGTAGTCCTCGAAGTAATATTACAACTAAACAGTAAACACAATTAAAACAATTGCTACATGCTATGGCTACAGTGGTTGTACACATACATGCACAGTGTCTGAGCATTACTTTTCATAAAAGTTTTACAACTGCACATTTGTGATGGGTACATGACTCAAGGGGATGCAGTCTGGCAGCTAAATGCACAGAATTAAGGCTATGAGCTCTAACAGGCTTTATCTAATAGTCCATAGTTTAATTATCACAGTCTCCACATGCCAAATGTGTGCGACTCTGAGCAATTTATTAAAGTAATCAGTGCTACTGACTTGCCCCTGAAGAGAAGTACCTGAGCCCCGTGGGTTTTCCCGGCTTAAAAATAAAACACTCACTACCTGAAACTATAAATTGGGGAAAATACAAGACAAGTCTGACAAAGACTATCAAGTCAATTACCAGTCAAGAAAGATGTGCATAACAAAGGCACCTCTAGGAGAAAGATATGAAGCTCTGACTACCCCCAAACCTCACAAGTCAACTAACAATCCATACAGTGGAGCAGCTGGTCAGGTAATGTGGAAATGAGTGTCGGAGGCAAACTTGCCATGATAACGGGGTGCGATGGCCTACTCTACTGCAAAACTGATATTCATGGGACAAGCAGTTACAGCAGACAGTGTATAGATGGGATTTGCAGTCTGTTCCACAACCAGCATTACGTACTGCAAGCAGACTTAGGTAAATATGTGTGGGAGGACAATTTTCAATGAACATGTACGGTGGTCCCTGCTCTTGCAGGGCTCATGTCAAAGCTTCTGTATGGTGGGAACCTGGAGAATGCAAAAAATACCCGAGACTGTCTGGATAATATTTCTTCTACCAGCTGTGTCTAACCTCCATCTCCAATAGCCAAAAGAGTGAAGCACACTGGAAAGCGAGGCCCATTCCCACACATGGCAGTGTAAGGTACTATGGTTAGTTTGACACGAGGCACAAATGAAGGGATTAACAAATAAGGGGGCTGATGGTTGGCAGTCACAAGGGAGAAAAAAAGTAACTTTGTAGAACACAAAAAAGGTGGCTATAAACACTACAAGCACCTAATTATGCTTTCACATCTGAACGTAAAAAATTAAAGCAACTGCAATGAAATACATCACCCCTGCTTCTTGTGAATACATCACTTTTTACACTAAACACTTATGTCAGGGGTGGCTGAAATTCCCAAAAAGCATTCTGAATTATAACTGCATTTCTTTCTCTACCATTATTAGAAAATATGTCATTTTAGTTTGGTGTCATCATTGCTAGATGATTTAAAAAGCTTCACTATAATATAGACCAGTAATAATATAGACCAGTAACTAATTACCTTTTCAAGGTCTGGAACCTCAAGGAAATACTCAGGGTAAGAGTAAGACACACCGACATTGTTCACTGAAATAAGAAAAGAAGCAAAAATTTAAAAAAGTAAATCATTGTAAGGAAGGTCTCTAAACCCACTGCATCTAACTCACTCAACAGCTTTTTTCAAAAGATAAGGCAAACTTGACTTTAGTTATTTTCTTTAATTTGCATTTTCAAACAGAACAAGCTCATTACATGTACAAATAAAAGTACATCAAATACATAAAGTAAAAAAAAAGCAATTGAACAGCTTGAGGGAAAGGGAACAGTTTCAACAGATTTCTTTCACTCACCCATTATTGGAATGTACTCACCTCAAAGTCACAAGAATACACAGAACATTATTACCATTTTTTTAACGTGTCTGCATAAAAGTGGGACATGCTATTACTTCATGAATTTATGATTTTAACACTGCACTGCCTGATCATTGCTCCCTTTCGTTCACTCGCTGAATCAGAACAATAGAAAACTGTACTAGAACATAGAGAGATTGTAGGGAAATCCTTCAACACCTTACAACAGTGACACCCATTGCAGAAGAATGGAAATTATAGAAAAGCATAAGTTTAGCAGTTTGGCAGATCAGAGTGCCCTAATGTTCCTTTCACTTTTAAACCAACGTCACAAAGAATGAAAGCCCATGATTCACTGCCTATAACAATGTTGGTTACACCTGTATCCTTTGTGGAAGGGTTCAGCATCAACACCAAAAATCATATCCTGACAGTCACAAGATATGGGGTATTAAGACTTTGTTCATTAATGAAAGACAATAATGGCTTTTCAATAACTTGCCTAAAGATAATATTTTTTGCTGTTGTTTTATTGGGGGGATAAAAGATGTCATGTTAAGTTCTTCCCTTTGTTATCCTGCTCTTTATAACAATATTCAACATGCATCTTTACATACATACATACATACTCTTGATATCAAAATGTACAAACATACCACATTCAAGACTAATTATTATGGCTACAGAAAGTGAAAACCCCAACTTATCTCTGTAATCTGTCTGGTTACTGCTCAAGTAATCTTATAACATCCATTAATTATGGCTCTGTTGCATATGAGAAGTCTGTTAAAGCTACACTGATCTGAAAAGGATGTACCTTAACAACCCACATTCAGCTTAAAAAATTCCTACAATAGCTTCTCCCCTACCAGAAAAAAAAAAAAAAAAAAAGTTCTCACTAGCTACATAAAATGAACCAGGACTTGCACACTGCTATTCCTTGTTGTCCTCACCCGCCTTCTAAAAATTTAACAGGCCTTACCTTTACTAGCCTTCAATTCATCCTATAATACCAAATGTTGCAAGCATGTCTGTAAACAAAATGCTGCTGAATTTCCTTACCTTAAAATCCTCACCAGTTACTCATTCTATAAAATGCACAAACTCTGCCTAAGAACGAACAAAACTGTTTCTGGTTCCTTTTATTTTTAAACTTGAAATATCAGCAAAATATCCACCACTGGCAAATGTTTTACCCACTAATGCCACAAGCAGCATCAACACACTAAGAAAAGCCAGAGTATTCAAGAGCCCGAAGACATTAATTGCTACGTCACCCAATGGGTTGCTAACCGGCTTACTGATAGGACCCATACAGTAAAAGTAGCCGACTCCAAATCCAGCTCCAGACAAGTGACAAGTGGAGTACCTCAGGGTTCAGTCCTGGGACCGCTCTTGTTTGGCATCTACTTCCCTGAAGTACAGGCCAACAATAAGGGACTCTGGCTAGCAAAGTTCGCAGATGACTGCAAACTGGGAGCCATTACTGAATCCCCAAATGATGTGGATACTCCACAAAAGGGCCTTACAGAAACATATGCTTGGTGCCAGAGCCATGGGCTCAAGCTCAATGCCAAGAAATGTATAGTTATCCCCTTTGGGAAAAAACATGTACCCGTGAATTACCATATAGGTGGCAGTACACTAAACACCGAAAGTGTGATAAGAGACTTAGGGACACAGGTGGACAGTGGTCTCACCTTCAATAACCACATCTCCACAACAGTCAGTAAATCCTTCTATGCGGCACACCTCATCACGAAGGGCTTTTCATCCAGGAAAAAAGGAAGTCATTGTCCCACTGTACTCATCCCTCATTAGACCAGTTATAGAATACAATGCCCCGTTTGGTATATACCTCTCAAGACATCTGCAACAACTGGAAAGGCAGCAGAAATACCTCACTAAAAGAATCACAGGCCTAAAGCAGATGCCCTACGCTGTCTTAAAAAACTCCAGCTATACTCTGTCGCATATCGTCTACTCAGAGGCAATCTCTGCTTACCATACAAGGCCATGTCAAACCCAGAGCTGTTGGACATACTCCACTTAAAGAAATCCCAATCCCTCAGAGCCACACCCGCCAGGGATCTAAACCTTGTCATCACAATAAACAAAACATGCTGGAGGGATAGGTTTCTGACCCAGAGACTCCCCAGACTCTGGAAAAGATTGCCCATACATGTCAAGCAGAGTGCTTCTTTGGCCCTCTTCAAAAGGAACCTTGACGATTGGATGGGAGAAAGGAAATTCACCCCGGGGATCATGTCAGTCGCCCTGCTAGACAGGGGTCCAGGGAAGTAAATAGTGTGGGAAGAAATAGCCAGGGAATTGTTATGGCTAGGCTTGTATAGGCCCCAGGGCTGATAGCCTAGTACCAACCTTTGAATATCAACTTTTCCATAAAGGAATCCCTGCACTTTCTCTTGTTCTAGAAGATGGTTGGTCAGCAGGTTGCAGAAAACAATGCAATATTCAGCGACTGGATGTATCATGTAAGGTATACAGAGGGATAATCTCATCCTTAGCTTGAATGGACGCGCTCTTTGAAGTCATATGTTTCACCAACCAGAAAGCTGTACTAACTGCTAGTGCTAAATCAAGGTTAAAAAAATTAAACAGCATCATCAGAAAAAACAAGACCTCTAGCTTCAATATTTATCTTCAGTGACTAACCTTTATCAATCCTTCAATCCTTCAAAAACAGCACTGCATTTATTTTCACTAAAGGCAATTGTTAGTTTTGTCTTCACCAGTGCTGGAGCTAAATTAGACCTTCATGCAGTTTTCCTAGTATCAGGCCAGGAAGCAATTAGGTATCAACTTGCCTGGTCATCCACTGATGCCTACTCACATTCACTTCACAGAAAATTCCAAACAAAACAGGGCCCTAAAAGATCCTACAGAATACCACTGGTCATTTTGGTAGTAGTGGAGAAGAGTCTACCAAATCTCACTCACTGAGTCCTACCTGTCAACTAGTCTTCTAGACACCTGATTATACCCGCTGATGTTAAGAGATTCATGAGTGTTGAAAGTCCCCACAACAGGATACTGTTAAAGGCCTCTGCTACGTGAATGGTCTTCAAAGGTTACCAAAGTCAGGAAATATGACCTGCCTTTGACAAATATCCCAATAAAGGAGGAGGTTACCTAGGTTAGCACAGATCATTCAGAGTAGTATGCTTTCAATCACATTATTATTTTATTTTTATTTTACATTTGTTGACCGGGATCGTCCGACTGGATACATGTCCAGTTGTAGCCAGATCCATAGTGCAGAGGGATAAAGCTCTACACTAAGGATACATGTCTATCTAAACAATGTGCAATTGTAGCCAGATCCATAGTGCAGAGGTATAAAGCTCTGCACTATGGATCTGGCTACAACTGCAAATTGTAGCCAGATCCATAGTGCAGTGGGGATAAAACTCTGACCATGACCCAGACAACCTGAGTTTGGTTAGAGGCTGGGCCTTTGTAGGACCTGGAAGGGGAAGGGAAAGGAAACTTCTCCCAGGAGGGAATGAGAAAGGGTTGAGCAGGTAGTGGAGGCAGGCTACTTATCCTAGCCCTGATGAAAACAGAGCCTGGGAAGTGAATACAGGGTTTGGCAGACTAGGATGTGTCTTCCCATGCATCCTAGGCACTGGCTTGCTCTAGAAACCATGCCCCACTGGTCTTCTACAAATGCTACACCAGAACATAGGGAGATGGGGCCGAATGCAGACTCATTCCAAGATACCTCCCAAGCAGCTATGGTGGCTTTGACTGACCCACCATTCTTTTCTCTCTCACTTAACCTTCCTCACTGGTCTCCAACAAGCCAAAACAGTATGGGAAGGTTGGCAAACCTGAGTTTGGCAGAAGTGGACAAGTGGGAAGACACTGATGTTGGAATATTCAGATTGCAAATGGGATCTCATCTCACCTCCACATACAAACCAGCAAGGAAAACAACAGTCTCATTTTCAGATCATCTACAGTATCTTCCTTATGCATCAGCACAGTCAGTTCAGGGATGTGGTCACATGCAGTTTATTTAGGAGAACACAATGTTTGAATACTATGTTGCTTAAGTGAAAGAATAGGCAACAACCTGGTATATAATCAGCCCACATGAAATTAGTCTTCTTTATTTTTGTTTAGAGGACCTGTAATCATCCATGTTAGCTGTGATGAGGTTAGCTCCTAAAATGTGGCAGGGTTATAACTACCCACAAGGTCTGTAGGAAGTATCAAATGTTCCTGCCAAGATGTTGAAGGTATCAAATAAGTCAGCATTTTCTGTCAGGTAGTTACATTCCTACTGCCCACCCTGAGTTTCCTAATGTGATCCTAGTAAAATCTTTCTGCAAATTCTTTAATGATCCTGGATAATTATTCAAGCTAATGCATACAAAACAAAAGTATGCACTTACCATAAAAACAGAACTTTATTGTGCCTCTTTTTCCATATTGTATGTTGAGTTATCCACTGGGAAAATATGTTCCCAATTAATTCTTTCTTCCCAACACACATTCAGCATTGGTAGTCTACCTGAGGAAAAATTCTTTGGAGTCTGCTTGCGGTCTAAAAATACCTACGCAAACACTTCCAAACAAAGATTCTAAATCTTCTAGATTTTGTTGCATATTTGGGAGCCATACATATATCCCCCCATTGTTTCTTTGTGAATTGCTTATCTAATCGCTGTCTCTTCCCGATCCTTTACAACCTCCTCTGATTCCTATAGTTATCATGCAAAAGTTTACATGTCCTACTAATTATCCCTTTTTTAACAGCAGTTTCTGTACTAGATTCTATTAAAAACTCTACCACTGGTGGTTTTTCACTTGGGACACCCCTATTTCTTTCTCTTTGTTCATACTCTGATATCTATTCTTGATAGGGAAGGTAATCTCAAGCCCGTAGTCTAAATTAATTCTTGTCCTCTTCCCATTCTACTACCTTTTCCTCTCTCATTACTTGCTCCCAATACCTTGGTTCCTTTGCCAGTTTCCTCCAGGAAAATCCAGCCTCCTCTTTCCTATTCTACGTACCCCTAATTGCAGTCATCCCTATGGGCAGAATCTCCTTTCTCCATCCCTGTGTTGGCTTAGTTCTCAAAATACTTGGTGCTGATTTAAGAATATAATTTTCTATATGGTTATTGTTATTCTCCTTAAGGATCTGCATCCAAAATCCTAGTCTCTCATGCTTGCCCTATTTCATCATTATCCCTTTCCTCTGAGTTATAGCTTTCTGCTTGTGCTATGTACAGCAACCTTAACTGTGTAGCTCTGAAATACTCCATTCAAAGCAGGCAATCCCAAATCACCTTGTTCTACTGGAAGGATCGACTTATCCCACTTTACTCTTGCCCTCTTCTACTCCCAGATAAAATCCTTCAACTCTTTATTAATTGCTATCCACGTCTCCTCTGGTTGATAAAAATGTGCCTGACCTGTGTATAAAACTAAAGACACTAAAATGTTTTTCACTGTTTCTATCTTGCTATCCACATTCATAAAGCAGAGCTTCCAGTTTTTCAGTTGTATTATCCTTAGTTTAGTCTCTTCCCACATATCCTTAACTGCCATAAGATAGTCCTTTTTTAATCCATACTCCTAAGTACTTCATTTTATCATGACCCATAAAGTACAGTTGTGTAAAATCTTACCGCAACAGTAGATGTTCTCTTCACTGTTGCAGTATTCATTACATTAGGGATCCCCTGCCAAGGGTGGCCTGATGTCCAGCCAGTATACCAAAGTCTTAGGTTGCCTTAAGGTATGCCATACATCAAACGTATGCTCCTTGTGTAATGTAGGGCATAAAGGTGATGTCCAGACGTACCACCCTCAGATATGACAGCTCCAGTAGGAATGCCAGTCCAAGAAAATGAAAGGTCATCAGTAATCCAGAAGAGAAATGGACCAGTGGGTAGAGGGAGGGAGTGAATACTGCAACAGTGAAGAGAACGACATCTACTGTTATGCTAAGACTTTTCATAACTGTACTATGTCCTTTCATTTCACTGTTGCAGTATTCACTACTTTAGGGAGAGTGTTAAATATCAGAAAGAAACTTGCAAGGAGGAAGGGCCAGCAGAGCCCTCTAGGAAGCCATGAAGGATGGCCATAGCAAACTAGCTCTAGTTCTGGAAATTCCATCCAACTTGAAGTGCTTAGTAAACATGTACACAGAAGTCCAGGTAGCTGCCTCAGGAATAGAGTTAGTATCCAAACCCTTGAGAAAAGCCCCAGAAGAAGCAACAGCCCTAGTAGAATGAGCTTTAACAGAATAAGGAAGGTTCTTACCGTGAAAGGAACAACAAAGAAATTGCTTTTGGAGAACCAAGAATAATTAGTTTGCTTGAATACAGCGAATCCCACAGACCTGGGATGAAAGGAAGTAAAAAGCTGATCAGATTTCCTAATAGTCTTATCCAAATAAAATCTGAGTTGTTTATGCGTATTCAATGTGTGCAACATCATCTCACTGGCAGATTGCAGGGAAAAAGGTGGGCAAATGAATACACTGATTAAGGGACAACTCATTCACCACCTTGCACGTATAAGGAGGATTAGTAAAGCAAGGACACCCTGTCCTTATGAAACACCAAAAAAGAAGGACAAACCATAAGGGCTTGAAGCTCAGACACCCATCTAGCAGAAGGGCTAACAAAACAACAGTCTTCTAAAAGCAATGTTGCAAGAAATAAAGCTGCAGGTTGAAAAGATGCCAGAGTCAATTTTTCCAAAACAAATTAAAATTCCAAGTAGGGGGAACAGACTTCCTTGGGGGTCTAAGATGAGGGACACCTTTAAGGAATAATATGGCCTCAAATCTAGAAGCTAAAGGAGGAGATAAAGGCAGACAAGCAGAGAATTGATAAATGGGCCTTAAGAGAAAAATAAGTCAACCCAGCATTTAGCAACTCACACGGATGAGAGAGCCACAGGAACATCCAAGGAAAGTGGATCCAGGTTCCGAGAACGACACCAAACAGAAAACCTCTTCTGTTTGGATAAACAGGATTTTCTACTACTGTGTTTCCTGGCCTCCTGCAGGACCCTAAACACTTCCTCAGAAAAAAAGGTGCCTGTGTGGAATCAAAATCCTATCACTCAGTGTCAGCTGAAAAGTGGACAGATGGAGATGGATGAGAGATCCCTTGGCCTGTGTTAGTAGGTCTACCCTGTGAGGTAACTTGCGATGATTGCCCTCGGCTAAATGCAGAATAGGGAAACAATACTATCTTGCAAAAAAGGGAGGCACCAACAAGACTTTGGGACCATCCTGTTGAACTTTGAAAAGGACTTTTGGAATGAGGGAAGGGGGAAGGAAAGCGTACAGAAACATCCCCTTCCAAAAAAAATCAATCCAAGAAAATAGTGCCCAATTGGCATAACCACCACCATAAGCTCCACATATTACAAAGTCTTAGGTTCATAGGTAGGTAATAGGCTATTGGCCCTAGGGCCTATATAAGCCTAGCCAAAAAGGTACCCTGGCTTTTGCCACCCAAGAAAATTATTTTCCTGTGCCCATCGAGCAGAGCCACAGAAGTGATCCCCGGGGTGAATTTTCTATCTCCCATCCAATCATCAAGATTTTTCTAGAAGAGTGCTAATGAGGAGCTTTGTTTGACATAGGTAGTTTGTTCCAGAGTATGGGAAGTCTCTGGGACAGGAATCTATCCTCCCAGCACGTTCTGTTTGTTGTAGTAACAAGGTTTAGGTGCCTAAAGTGTGTAGCTCAGAGGGATTGGGATTTCTTTAAGTGTAGCATGTCCAGCAGCTCTGAGTTTGACATAGCAGGGCAGAGATCGCCTCTGAGTAGGCGATATGCGACGGAATAAAGGTGGAGTTTTTTGACACTGTCTGTGTAGGGCATCTGTTTGAGGCCAGTAATCCTCTTTGTAAGGTATTTCTGTGGCCTTTCCAGTTGTTGTAGATGTCTTGTGAGGTACATACCAAAAGGGGCGTTGTACTCTATTAATGGGTCTAATGAGTGACGAGTAGAGGAGAACAATGACCTTTTTTCCTGGAGAAGAAACATTTTGTGATGAGGTGTGCCACTTAGAAGGGCTTCCTGATTACTGTGGTGATGTGATTATCAAGGTCTCATCACACTTTTGGTGTTAAGTAGACTACCACCTATGTGGTAGCTCATGGGTACAGAGTTTTTACCAAAGGGGATGACCATGCACTTTTTGGCATTGAGCTTGAGGCCATGGCTTTGACAGCAGGCATCTGTCTCCATGAGGCTCTTTTGTAGGATGCCCACGTCATTAGGAGTTTCGATTATGGCTCCTAGTTTGCAGTCATCCGGGAACTTCATTAGCTAAAGACCTGCTGTGTTAGCCTGTACTTTAGAAAAGTAGCCTGTACTTCAGAAAAGTATCCAAGTAATATTCCCTGCTGAAAACAGATTTTTACCAGGATTTTCTTAAGCTCCACTGTAGCAGTTTTAGGTGGAATATAAATATATGCCAGTGTAATCCTTCTCCCTTGCCAGTAGCCCCAAAGTACTACAAATCTTCCATTATTATATTTTTTCCTCTATCACTATTGAAGCTACTCATGCAATTAATATAACTACTCCCCTTTTTAACTGTCACACATATTCCACTGAATAACCATTGTGAAATCCTTTCATCAAATTCAGATACTCGGTTCTTTCCAAATGTGCCTCCTGTAGCATTGCTATTTGTACTCTGTATTTTTAATATAGTTCACTACTCTATTTTTTGTATATATCTGGGAGACCATTCACATTTAAAGATAATATGGAACGTGTAATTATGATAAGCAGTTATTATTCCCACCTGTTAGGTATAACAGCTGTTGTGTTACATGCATACATTGTTTGTCAGATTTATTATTTATACAGTTATTTCTTGACATATCCATTTGAACCTATATCACATCTTACAAAACTTTTTGTTTTAAAGAAACCTCAAGCAATAAAACAAACATCTCCAGAATACCCGCAATACCTATTAACTTCATACTAGCAAACAAAACTATGTACATCTTCAATTAATAAAGTTTAACTCTCCTAATAGGAATGACTGTCCCAGATTGACACACTCACAGGCTTAAATTAACCTACAATGAAGGTTATCCATGCTAAGATGCATGGTACAGCCTGTGCTTCTACTTCCACTAAGTACCGTTGTTTTCTGTCTTATCTTTACTCTTCTACCAAATAAAAGGAGGAAAAAAAGCCAAACAGTCAACAATAAACAAAATGAAGCACTCTGATAGCCATTTCCGCCCTGAACACAGGTTTATTTACAATACACAGCAAAGTTCAGTAGAACAGATGCACATAATTAATATTACATATATTTTCTTATAAGCAATATTTATTTCATTTAGAGAAACTTTAGAATATTTAGTTTCATCCATTAAAAGATCAATTATTTTACTTTCGTATATAATGGCATCCATTAGGACTGTTCCCCCACCCTTATCCGGTTTCATTACCCTTACAAATTTATTTTCTCTACGTGTATCTAAAGTGCATCTTTCATCAACTGTTAAGTTGGACCAAACTTTATTTTTAGAAGTTATTTCCCTTAATTTGTTTTCCACCATATTCTCAAAGTTCTTCAACTGTGGGTGTAGTGGGGGATTCCACACACTTTCTTAATTTTTCTCCTATTTCGACTGGCTCATTGATTAATAATTCAAGGTTTTTCTTCTGAACATTTTTAAATCAATAGCATATTACTTATTTCACATTTTTTTCTTTCTGACAAATTAAAAACCTTTAGCAAATAAAAATGTCCAGTCATAATCTCTATACTACTATAATTAAAAATTGTGTAACCCTGATATGTTAATCTGGGCCCTATTATTTCCATACCGTCACAGGCATTATTATAATTCATATTAACATCAATACCCTCATTTGTTCCGTTTAATAAACTTGTTTCTTTGACTGCGGTGGTGGTGCTGCGGTAGCACTGTTGCCTCACAGTAAGACGTTCTCCTGTTCGATTCTCAGCTAGAGCGTCTTCTGTGCGGAGACGTGCATGAATGGGCGTGCCTTCGTTGAAGGTTGTGCGTCAGGGCCGGCAATTCGGCACGTAAAAATCTACTGCCAATCATTAGCAGACCGGAGTTCCGCTGTAGCAACCACTAACCGGGAAAAGCCGAAAGACACAACAATAAACTTGTTTCTTTCCCTTGTTGTTCCACCCCCTCCAATTCTCCTCATAATAATCTACAGATGCTTTGTTCTTCAGTCTCTCGGACCTTCGGGGGGCGGGGGCATACACTAATGGGTCATTGATGTCACCAGGTCACTCTACATCTTCATTGTAAACCTCCACTTCTCTGGTATTATGACTATATACATTAACCATCTTCTCAAATAATGGTCCATCTCTCCCTATTCTGTTGAAAGTCCCTTCCCCTCTAGAAAGGTTGGCATATTTTTTGGGCTTCGGATAGTGTACCTTTTGTGCATATTCATTTAAATATCAATTTTTCTCTTCTTCCTGTCAATATTTATTTTCTCATCTACACACTTCCTTAAGTCATATTTCCTCCTTTCCTCATCCACAGTGAGCATTAAATCATTTATCAGTTATTTACATTACTAATTTTGTCATTTAACATTTACATTACCCTTTCATTTTACTTTATTATGGTGCTAAGTATATTAAAACCACACATATCAAAGATGTCCAAATGGAATTCCAAACCTTCCTCCACATTGTTCAGAAATCTAAACACCCTCAGCCCTTCGGTACTATTTTTAAGTTAATACAGTGCTTTAAATACTTATTGTCAGAACTTAAAGATTTAAATTTAAATAATAAATCCTGTATCTTTACTCTTCTCCCAGATGAAAACAAATTGAATGCTTTCAGAAAACATCACCTAACCAATGAAAGAAAGTAGTACAGTTGTGCTCCACTTAATGTCCTTCAGCAGAACGTCCGACTGCATTTACGTCCATACTGTATTAAGCGGACATACATGCGATCGACCACTGTGCAGAAGAACGTTAAGTGAAGCACAATACAAAGTATACACTGTTCGCTTAATGTCCTGTGGAAAAGAACATACCACAAACACACACCTGTATCCTGTTTTTATTGCCCCTTAACAGATTGCCTCCTTAGAAACATGAGAACCAGATACAAAGTTGCGTTCTGCTACACATATTGCACTGTAAACATTTATGTGCTAGAGGGAAACACTATTCAGTGTTCTTTTATTTATTAGCTTTCCCTTGAAACTTAAGTCAAGACAATGGCCTTAATCCTTTCCCCAATGTAAAAATAAGAAAATGCATAACAATGTTTCTAGTGTCATACTCTTGTCCAGGCTTTCTTCTCTTTTTATATGCAGTGCCTACATTTCTTAAAACTGAACAAGAAAAAATGAATAAGGGCAGCAGTTTATTTCAGTATCCCTATTATACACAAAAATAACTAAAAAAGCTTTGCTTTACAGCATGCCGTATATGCCAAGTACAATAAAAAAACTGTTAAGAACATTTTGTTTTACTTACACTTGACTATTGCCTTCCTCCTCCCCTCTCCTGGATGTTCTTCCATACATTCATGACATAAAGTAGGGAATATTCTTTGGAGTCCCCTATAAGTTTAACAAAGTAAAAAAAAAATCCAATATTTCCAGGTTTTTTGAGGAGAGTTCTAAGATGGCTGCACATTGTGTAACAGCTTAATTCAGCTCTCCCAGTGTGAAAACAGAAACTTGGCCAAAACCAGTGGACTTAGATTTCTGTGCAAATTTCAGTAACTGACTAGTAAGTGCACTGCCTAGATGCCAGGAAAAAAGAAATACAGAGGACCTGAAGATAAATCAGCTACAAAAGGCAATGATAAAAAACTAACTGGGAAAAGTACTGCAGCTGTTCGGCAAAAAGCAACTTCACACATGACTTCCAGTAACCTAGAGGAAAGTACAAGGCAACTGAACACAGACTTGATTCAATTAAATGAAACACTGATAGAGTATACGAATTCAAACAATAAAAGGCTGGAAAAAATGGAAGAAGCTTTAAACAGATATTCAGATAAGGTGATAAAACTGCAAAACTCAGAGGATGAAATGAAGAAAAGGCTGTCTGAATGAGACTGCAGAAGAAGAGATGTTTAAAAAAATAGAATTAGAGGACAGTGCATGTAGGGAAAACCTAAGCTTTTCTGCTCTAACCAAGAAGCTGGAAGGAACAGACTGTATTCATTTTATAAAATCACAACTAAGCAATTGGACTACTATTCCATAACAGGAATTGTTAACTGAAAGAGCACATCATGTGAATGTTCCAAACCAGGCTATGAGAAAACAAACTAGACCTTTAATAGTGAAGATGCAGTCTTACCAACAGAAGGAGTTGATTCTGACAAAACTGTGTCAAAAGGACAAAGTACTAAAAGTGGGAGACAGAAGAGTGTTTGTGGAGAATGACTACTTATTGTACACCACTGAGAAGAGAAATAAATGTATTCCCTTATTTAGTGAATGTCGAAAAGGCATGAGATTCAAACTGCTGTACCCAGCTATCTTCAAAATATTCTTGCCTGGAGGAACAAAATCATTTTTTGATGGAAGTACACTAAGGAAGAAATACAAATGTTTGTCCAATAAAAAAACGAGCTGTGAAACAGAAGATTATTCTGATTCTTGTTCTTCTGGTAATAAAGACCCCAGAGATTGTGCCAGTGAAACCTTTTCCAGTGTTTCAATGGAAAGCTTGCGAGAAAGAAAAAAAAGTACAAGAGTTAACTAAAAGAATAGACAGTATGTTGCAAATGAAGCAGACAGGGTGTGGGAGATTGAGATGAACAGGAATAGAAAAAGAAAATCAGAAATATTGGACTTTTTTGGACTCAAACTTCTAGGGAACTCTAAAAGTACTCAGCAGAAGGGAAGAGGAGGGAGAAAATCAACTTTAAGTAAAACATTTTTTTCTTAATAACATTATTTAAATAGCACACTATTTCCTTTGCATGTTATAAAGTTTTTTTTAGTTATTTTTAAGTGTAATGGGAATGCTAATGTAAATAGGTGCTCCTGTTTTTTCTTTATTTCTCTTTGTTCAATTTTACAAAATGCAGGCACTGCAATGTAAAAGAAATTGGTTAAAAGAGCACGACAAAAGACAGATTAGTTTGCTTTTTCTCATTCTTGCATAGGGGAATGCCTGGCTTAAGGTCATTAGCTTAATCTAGTAACAAGTTTTAAGAAAAAGCAAGTAAATGAAAAAGAATATTGATTATTATAAGGCTTTTTTCTAGTAAATAGCTTAATCTAGCAACAGTTTTTAAGAGAAAGTAAGTAAATGAAAAAGGATATGGAATATTATAAGGGTTTCTCTAGTAAATAGTTTTGCGTCTGGTTCGCATGTCTCTAACAGACAATCTGATAAAGAGAAATGGCTTGGAGAAAATGTTTTCTGAAAGCATTCATGTGTTTTCCCACCTGAGTGAGCTATAAAGATAAGATAAAGCCAGGCAGTACTTAACAGAACCACAAGCTGCACACACCATGCATCTTAGCATGGATAACCTTTCTTTTAGGTTATCTCAAGTCTGTTTGTGTGTGTGTGGGGGGGGACTGTCAGTTTGGAACATTTGCTCCTATTAGGAGGGTAAAACTTCAATATTTGAAGATGTACATAGTTTTGTGTGTTAAGTTAAATTTTAGGGGGTATTGGGTGTTTGTATTTTTCTTTGAGAGTTTTCAATAAAACAAAGTTCTGTAAGATGTGACAGGCTCAAATGGAGATGAGAACAAACACAGTCATAAAAGATTTGCCTGGTAAACAGTACATGCATGTAACATAATAGGCAGAACTACATATTTAACAAAAAAGCTGTTATACATAAAAGGTGGGAATAACAACTTTTCAAGAATAAGACACTTTCTGTATCGTCTTTAAATGTTATTGGTCTCACAGATAAATACAAGAAAGAAAGACAAGCAAACTATATTAAAACATGTAGACTGCAAATAGCTATGCTACAGAAGACACATTGGAAAAGAATTGAATATGTGAATTTGATAATTAAAGGTTTTCAGGATGGTTATTCAGCAGATTACCTGCAGCAAAAGAAGAGAGCACTACTTAACTTAATTGCAAGAGGAGCTCCAAAAGTAATAGAAGAGGTAAAAAAAAAATAGATTTTTACTACTAAGGGACTACTAGCAAGGGAGGAGGATTAGACTAGCATGTATTTATTTTCCACTGAAATTTGCTATAATGGAGCTTTAGAATATTCTGGGAGAAATAATCAGCTTTCAGCAAGGAACATTACTTATAGGTAGGGACTGGAATTTGATTTGCATAGGTGAAAATGTGCCTGGGGGGCCCAGAAGGGAAAATATACCAAAGGAGGGTAGATTTTTAAAGAAATTTATTGAAAATATTTGGCATGGAAGATGTGAATTTGGTACCAGGAGTTCGGAGTCAATTTACATATTTCCCAACATACAAAAACTGGGCTAGGCCAGACAGAATTTACATTTCACAGGAACAAGTGCATTTAATTGAAGACCTTGATAACCACCCAATAACTATTTCAGATCATGCACCAATAATAACTGAAATTAAAACACAGGGTAATGAAATAAAAATGAGACACTGGCACTTGTCCACTTACCTGTTGAAATGAGAGGAATTTAAGGAATGGGTAGTGGAAATTATTCAGGAACTAGCAGAGAAGATAGAAAATTCTTATGAAAATATAGCTAGGGAGTGGGATAAAATTAAAGTTGAGTTTAAAGACCCTCGTCACACCCAGTGCAAATCTTAACATCTTTAACTCTGCCACATCCAGCTCAAACTCCTGCCTTTTTGTCAGTTCCACTGTTTCCAACTGATATAACATAGCTGGTCTCACTACCCTCTTGTAGACCTTCCCCTTTCACTCTTACAGGTACTCATCTGTCACAAATCACTCCTGACACTCTTCTCCACCCACTCCATCCTGCCTGTACTCTCTTCTTCACCTCTCTTTCACACTCACCGTTACTCTGAACTACTGACCTCAAGTATTTAAACTCATCCACCTTCCACCACCTCTACTCCTTGCATCCTCACCATTCCTCTATCCTCCCTCTCATTCACACACATATATTCGGTCTTAGTCCTGCTGACCTTCATTCCTCTTCTCTCTAGAGCATATCTCCATCTCTCCAGGGTCTCCTCCACCTGTTCCCTACTCTCACTGCAGATCACAACACCTAAAGAGGGTAAAAATCCATCAGATCCAGATTCATATAGGCCCATTCCAATACTAAATCATAATCATAAAGTGTTTTTGTCTATAATGGCTAAAAAAATGGCAAACATAATGCCAAAATTGATAGATATGGATCAAAGCAGTTTTGTAGAGTGAATGCAAACATTTGACAACATTAACAGAATACTGATGATCCAGAGAGAAGGAGAATGTAAGAAAATACCCACTGTTGTTGGTGGGTCTTGATACAGAGAAAGTATTTGACAAAGTAAGCTGGGACTTTATGAGCAGAGCAATGGAAGCTTTTGCATTCCCTGATAAAATTATAAGGTTGATTAGGAGGATATATGAGGGATCAGAGGTAAAGATTAAAGTGGGTGGGGTCCTCGCTAATGATTTCTGCTTAAGCAGATTAACCAGGCAGGGATGTCCTCTCTCCCCTTTATTTGAATTATATTTAGAACCAGTGGCAAAGAAAATAAGGGACTCAGAAATTCATGGATATAACTGGTATGGTAGTCAAGAAAAACAGGCTGTACTTGCAGATATTTTATACCAGACAAAACCAGAAAGGGACATTACAGTGTTGTGGAACATGATGAGACCATTTCAAATGTTTTTGGGATACAAAATCAATGAAGCTAAAACAAAGGCAATAGAGGTAAATTATGTACCCACACATGAACTGGTTCAGCAATATCCACATTTATGGGGACATGATAAAATGAAGTACTTAGGAGTATGGACTAAAAATGATAGTGGTGTGGCAGCTAAGGATATTTGGGAACGACTAAACAAAAGATATTACAAAAACTGAGAAATGGCAGCTCTGGTATATGGATATTGATAGTAAGATACAAACAGTTAAATACATTTAGTCCCTTTAGTCTTATACACAGGTTAGGCATATTTTTATCAACCAGAGGAGAAGTTGCGGACAGCAATTAATAAAGAGCTGAAGGATTTTATCTGGGAAGGGAAGAGTGCAACAGTCAAGTGAGATAAGCTTATTCTTCCAATAGAATGAGGAGGATTGGGATTGTCCAATTTGAAGGGGTAATTCTGAGAAACACATTTAAGGCTCCTGTACATAGCACAAGCAGAAAACTGTACTTCATAGTGGAACGAGATAATGATGAAATGGAGGGAAGCTCAAGAAACAAGGTAAGACTGAGATTTTGGATGCAGGCCTTTAAGGAGAATAACAATAATCTTATAGAATATTATATTCATAAAGTAGCAAAAAGTATTCTAATAACCAAGTCAACATGGGAAAGGAGAAAGAAGATTCTACAGATAGGGATGACTACAATCAGGGATACAGACAATAGGCAAGAGGGGACTGGAATTTACTGGATAAAACTGGGAAAGGAACCAAGGTAGTGGGAGTAAATAACTACAGAGGGAAAGATACTAGAATGGGAAGATGGCAAGAACCTAAGTGGACTGCAGGTCAGAGATTGCCTCCCTATCAAGGACTGACATCGCAGTATAGGCAAAGAGAAAGAAATAGGGGACATCATAAATGAAAGACCAGCACTAGTAGAGTTTTAGTAGAACCTAGAACAGAAGTTGCAATTAAAAAAGGAATAATTTGTAGAGCATATAAAATATTGCACAATAAGTATAAGAATCAATCAGAGGAGGTTAAAAAGGATTGAGAATGAAGATTGGATAAGGAATTCACAAAGAAACAATAGGGATATATGTATGTCTCCCAAATATGCAACAAAGTCTAGAAGATTTAGGATCTTTGCTTGAAAGTGTTTACATAGGTATTTTTATATACCCCAAGCAATTCCAAAGAATTTTTCCTCAGGTAGACAGCAACTGCTGGAGGTGTCATGGGGAAGAAAGAGGTAACTGGGAACATATTTTCTGAGTGTAATGAGTTGGCCGACTAAGATTCCCTGCAGACTACTCTGTTGGAGATGCTGGGTGAGCAAATTGGTGCAACTAAGATGACGATTTTTTTTGAGCTAGGATACAGAATCGGAATTGCCTTGTATGGACTATTTATGATGGCTGCCAAAAAAAGCAACTACTAAAACACGGAAATCAAAGTCTAAACCAACTTTACTAGAAGCAATGAAGATAGTAACAGAGATAAAACAACTGGAATTGGGAACTTTAGAAAAGGGTAGAAGGGTTGAAAAGAAAAAAAATGGGAATTATGGGATAAATTCATGCAGAGGAGGAACACTGTTCCAACGAAGGCAAGATATGAATGAGCTATGTAATGTCTGACAGACAATGACTTGTTATAAGTGATGTTTAATGTTTGCAGTTACAGTTGTGTCAACATGGTTTGTAACGTATGTTTGCAACTGAAATTGTGTCAGTATGTTTTTTTCATTTATATAAATGTAAGATTGTCTATGTCATACGTGATAACTTAATAAAGATGTTTCCTGTTTAAAACAAAAAAAATATGTCCATGTTTTCTTGTTCCATCATATTTTACAAATCTGATTCATGCTTTTTAATCCCACATTTATTCACCAATTTCCAAGTTGCTGGTTTTCTTCCTGTTGATCCACACCTCCCAAATCCAATTGCGGATTCATTTTCAATGTACTCCTGGTTCTTTTAATCAACTCCTGTGTTTTGTTTCTTGTATGTTTTACAGGCATATTCTCTGTATGGGCTAGAAAAATAAGCAGAATCCCTTTCTGATTAATAGCTCACTTTTTGTTGGACAAACTTTTGCATTTCCTCCTCAACATTTTCTACATCAAAAAATGACTGATGCTCCAGGAAAAAAATATTCTGAAAATAGCTGGATACAGCAGTTTGAATCTCACACCTGTTTCTTGACATTCCCTGATTGATGGAATAAATTTGCTTCTCTTCTGCCTGGTGTACAGTGAGTAATTTTCCACAAACTCTCTACTTCTCCCACTTTTAGTACTTTGTTCTTCTGCCACAATTTTACCAGAATCAGGTCTTACTACTAGTAGGATTACATCTTTACTATTAAAGGTCTGGGCTGCTTTCTCCTGGCCAAGTTTGGAGCATATACACAATGTATACACAATGTGCCCTTTCAATTAACAACTCCTGTTGTAGAATATTAATCCAGTTTTTATTTTTGCTTTCATAAAATTAATACATTCTGTTCTTTCCAGTTTCACTGGTACAGCAGAAAAGCTCAGGTTTCCCTATGTGCTCTGTCCTCTAAGTCTACCATTTTTTGAAACATCTCTCCTTGAGCAGTCTCATACTCAGCCAGCCTTTTCTTCATTTTGATCTCTGATTTTTGCAGTTTTATCAGCTCATCTGAACATCTGTTTAAAATTTCATTTTTCCAGCCTTTTGTTATTTGAGTTGATATACTCATCCTGTGTTTCATTTATTTTAATCAACTCTGAGTACATTTGACTTATTTTGCCTCTAGAATACTGAAGTCACATCTTGCACCAAAGCTGAAGCTTGAAATGTTTTTTGCTGAACAGCTGCAAGATTCTTCCCAGCCAGTGTTTTCGCCTCACCTTTTGTTAATGAATTTCTTTCAAGTTCTCTGAATTTCCTTTTTGTTAGCATCCAGGAAGTACACTTACTAGTCAGTTACTGAAATTTACCTAAAACAGCAAATTCACTGACTGTTTTCTGAGTTTCTGTTTTCACACAGAAAGAGATGAAATTAAAATGTCACTCACTGTGTAGCCATTTGGCAGTGTAATGGGAAAGACTCAATCTTGATGGAAAACCAGAGAAGACTGCTTGCAAGATGAGACATGTAGCTCATTTACTAGCAGTAATAGTTTCCAGGAGGGAATGTCATGGGGCAGTTAGAGGTAGACTCAAAATGGTGGTTGGGTAAGAGCATGAATTACAAAATTAAGATCCCAAGGTGGAGCAGGATCTTTGATGGGTGGTCTAAGAAGGAATGTGTATCTAAATAAAGCCTTGCATATCTTTTTTGAGGTTAAAAATTTTGAGTTGACTTTCAGATAAACGTGAAAAGGCTGGAACCTGAATCAAACATGTTATTTAGGAATGTAAGACAGAAAACAGGGGCTAAAAATATGGGTCCACCCCTTGTTGTATTACCCAAAAAAAATCCTCTCAATGTACTCATTTTTTTCTGGTAGATTGCTTTTGGAAAGTAGCCAAATCTGAAAGACACTCTTAAGGTAATGCTGGATTACTGGCTTCAATGGAATTTGAGAAACCATGCTGCTGATCTTAGAGGCTAGCTGAATGGATGAGACAGAAGATCTGGTATGGGAATCATGTAACTATGGAGATCAGGGGAAATAAGGCCAGAGCACTGGGGCTATAAGGATTACATTCAGACAGCATAGATATGCTTTCTGTTCAAATTCTGTCATTACTGTAAGGGGAGGCATACAACAGATCAGCTGGCCAAGAATTCACCAAAGGTTCCCTGGGTGTTAGCCCCTGTTGAAGGACAATGGTTGCACTTTGCATTGGTCAGAAAGGCAAACAGGTTGCACCAAAGCTGGCCACAGCAAATGAAAATATTGCTACCTAATGTGGAATTGAGGGACCACTTGTGAGGCACCATGATGCAACATTTGAGCCTGTTCACTAAAAGATTGGTACAAAGGTCCAACCTGAAATGTGCTTTGCTATCAGAAAATACTGTGAAGGCATCTCCCATTGCCATACTCTCATGGCCTCTTAGTACAAAGGATATGATCTGGTTCCTCCTTGCTTGTTTTATCACGACAGACTAGTTGTCGGTGTAGACCGACATCACACCCTGGAGAAGGAAGTACTGAAGTGCCTGTAATGTTAGGAGGACTGCTCTCATCTCCAGAATATTGACTTGAAGGTGAGCTTGTTGTTGTGACCAATTTCCATGAACTGGCCATCCCACTCAAGAAAGACAGCATCATGGTAACCATGGCTACAACTAGTCGGTCATGTGATACAACAAGCAAGGAGGAAAGAGGAGGAGCAAATGGGTAGCCCACTTATACAAAGGCAGACTGGATCCACCACATTAGATGACTTCTACAAACTGTGGATAACTATAGCAGATGGAACTGACTGAATAGACTAGCACCATTGTACACAGAGTCAACTGTGAAAGCCTCATGTGATACCTGGAATGAGAAACTAAGCTAATGGTGGCTGCCAATATGACCAGTGTATACATTACTATGGACACATTGGAGGACAGTCATACTGAAGTAGCTCTAGGACGTAAAAGTCTCAGGCAGATCAGCCTTTGTTCTGAAAGTCTTGCTAGTTTTGTCGTACTGTCCAGGTTACTTGTGAAAAATGAAAGGACTACTCTGGCTCCAGATTCAGTTTACTGAGATGCCGAAGAACCACGACAAATGAAGTAAGAAGTCTCTTGCTGAAATAAGGGATTATCTTGTAATTGCAGCCAGGAGTCAGCTGTCAAGATATGGGACCACTTAGAACTCTTGCAGCCTGAGGTGTACTATGACTACCGACATGCACTTGAACACCCAGGGGACTGTGGTAAGACCAAAGGGCAGTGATCAGAGCTAGTAATGGCAGGCGCCTACCTGAAAGTGAAGGAATCTTCTGGACTGAAGTTCTATTTAATACATCCAGCAAGTGTCCATTACTAAACCTTTTATAAATACTGAAGTCACTAGAGAGATAGGCTGCCCCTAAGCAAATTAAGCACAAGATCCTGTGGTAGGATCTTGTGCCCACATCTTTTATATTTCTTAAAACTTGGCTTCCTGTTCTTATCCATGTGTCCTGCCCTAAAAAAAAAACTGCCAGATAGCTCACAACAAAAGTTCAATAATTCTATGCAAGAAGAATCTTAAAAGATTCCAGACAAAAAGGAAAGTCAATGGTCTAGCCTTGTACAGACTGGTAAGGGGGATTAGGGAGGGAGAAGAGAGTGACAGGGTGAAGAACAGGATAAAAACAAAGTGCAAAAGAAGCCAAATTAGCTAGTAAATTATTTATCCTCAAGTAAAAAGGCAAAGAAAAGGACTACTTAGCTGTCCAACAATAATGATTCAAGAACTCCTTTTTAACATTTGAGATGTTTGAAAATGCTGCTGTGTGAATGGCAGCAATGAGATATGAAGGTTACAATAACAAAGTTATGGGTAGGGGGAAATCAAGTTTGTGAGGCGCTTATCACTAGAGAATGCCAAAGGCACCAGTCTTGATGTTACAGTATCTAAGGAGGACCCAAGAAATCCTTGGATTTAGTATATTTTTTTAATTCTCATTTACAGTCCTGGTGTTCTGAGAATCACTTTCACAGTCCTTGGAATTTTACTGAAATCCCCATTTTCTTTGAATATTTTTTCTTATAAACTTTAACTAGCCAGTCCTTAAGCAGTATCATTACTAGGCATATGATGAATGACAACTACCAAATGATAGCATTTACAGACAGTGTACAAGAAAGCATATAATATGCCTGACATCTTTTATGTCTCATGTTCTTAAATCAGCTCCATCTCAAACTTGTATGTAATATCTGCACTACTTCATGCATCATACTGTATAAATAGAGAAGTATTCCAAGGATCTTTATTGGCACTATTCATCTTTATATATGTATTTCTACATTTCTAGCAGCGAAAGTTATCTGGCTTGGAAAATTCATGTGATTATGTGGAAAAAGCAGTTGGCATTTCATGTTCATAGGCAGTTACTAGGGTTGCGGTCTAGGGAACCACTAAGGAGTCTAGTTCAAATTCCCAGCTGCTCCAAAGCACTGTCTGGTTAAGTGACTTGTTCAAGGTCAATCAGTAGGCAAATGAGGACTGAGAGAATCAAACCTTGTACCACAGGAACTACACCTCACAGCCTTAACTGTCTGTGCTTACCGCCAGACTCATCAGTAAAGGATCAGATGATTCTTCACAAGTATGTAGACAAACCATTTGGATGGGCAGCATTAAATATTGAATTTTGTCATTTAAAATGTAAAGTGCTGCATTTTGGATATTTAAATCCTGGCTATCCACGCTCAGTGGACTCATCATAGGGAAATACAAGTAATTCATAAACATGGGAGTGAGATTAGAATAGTTATGTTTCTTTAAGCATGTTAATATCTTCAGAGATGTTATTTGACCTTAAGAACTCTATTCAGAACTATCTTATCAAGGAATTCTACAATTTTGGGACCAATTTATATATCAACAATAAGATTAATAGTGGAGCATTGGACAAGTTTTTGTTCATATTTGAGAAGTGATGTTACTAAACTGGAAAAAGTATACATTTTTACAAGATAAGTAGAGTATGAGAAATTTACGATACAAGGAAAGGATCTATATTACAAGAACGAACGCTTAAAATGTTGAGCACCAGTCTGTCGACACATTTCAAGCAAACGCTCTTATAAGAAAAAGCTCTAAAGATCTAAAACGTTAAGTTCGAAATATCATAGTTGGCCAACACATGGACCTGTAGCAGTGATGTAAAGATGTGTACATTATGAATTATGCATGTTTACCTTAAGTTTAGTGTGATCTCTGAGTTGGTATATATAATTAGCAAGGGGTGTGGGGGGTGCAAGGGGGCGCAGCGCCCTGCAAAAATTTGAGAAAAATTAGTGTGTGTGTTAACTGGTTTGTGTTTTGGGAAAGTGCTATTTTGGTCAAGTGTAATTTTGGAGATTTACTGTTGGCAATTGGTATGTTCAGTTCATTTACTTTAGAAACAGGATTGTAGCGTATATTTAGGGAGTTCGTTACAAGTGAAGTTTACTGCGTTTACAGTTCACGTTCAATGCGGCAGTGGGGGATTGGTGTTGGACAACTAAAATATTTTGAGTATGTCGGTTTCAACTTTGGCAGCTTTCACTTAAAACATGTCAACAAAGATGTGTTCGACATTTTAAGAGTTCGTTCTTATAATACAGACTCTAAGGAAAGACAGAAGAAACTGAATTTATATTCTGTATGGTAGAGAATATTTGGAGGGGGCTTAATTTGGACTTATAAATATATGAAGAGTGAATTCTTGACATGCACCTTTGAAATATCACTTCTGTAACATGGTATGTCAAGAAAGAATGATCATTTGTTATTGGATTTGAAGATTATTAATCAAAATTAGGTGGAGTTTTTATAAGTCAGAGTAGGTAGAAGGTGGAACATGTAGCCAAGTGATGTAAGAAGGGCAGTAAACTTGTATTCTTTTAAAATGAAGTTAGATCAGTGATGTGGAGAAAAAACATTTCTGCACTACTAAATTATGGAGTTAGGCTGCAAGTGATCTCATTTGAGGTCGCAAGGCCAAAAGTAAAATACTGAAATCATTTGGATTACTTTATATATTAGTATGTGCACAATTACATTTGCCATGCTCATCTCCCCTTACATTTTTGGCTTGGCCATGACCGGAAAGTTTTTCTGGACCAGCTGACTCTCTTGGGTATCAAATCCGTAAATAAAATAAATCTACAAACATAACAGTAGTGGTTATTTTCTCTGTCATTAGAGCCAGCAGAGAAATAAGGTTGCAGTCTGGTGGACAAACTTCAAATAAAAAATAGCAATCTTTTTACTGAAATGTGCAAGATTACAATTGAAAAAAGAAAACGTCATCCCTGACCACTAATGCTGTATCTCTAATGTGATGCAACATTTCTTTATAATTTTGCTGTTATTTGTCTCTACTCTAAATCACTGAAGTTTTGCAGAGTTTTGTTTTGGCCAAGGAGTCAGTGTGCTATGTGCTAGACCTGGAGCTACTGTGACAGTTTGTGATAATATTATCTGCCTATGCTGCTTCTTTGTTACCAAACATCAGGCTTGAGAAGGAAGGAAACTGACTTTTCCTGAGATGCTGCACTGCTATGCTGCCTGCCACTGTTGTAAAAAAAAAAAAAAAAAAAAAAAGAGGGCTTGTATTTTTGCATTTTGCTATCTTGCACCTCACTGATATAGAAAGATTGCAGTATTTTTTTTTTTTAAGTAATCTATGTTCATTTTATGCCATTCGGACTTTTAATTTAGTGGTGTCAGAGGGCTGGTAACAGAACTGGAGCTGGACTGGGATGCACTTATTATCCCATTTGTTTTTGTTTTTAGAAAATGGGAAGTGTAATCAACCAAAAAGATTGCAAAAAGAAAACATTAATAATGTGAATGAAAGAACACAAACTCTGGCTATGGCAGGCAACTGCCCAAAAACCGATAAGAAAAGACAAACTGTAGAACTTCAAAATTAGAACGCTGGCACATGAAAGCTATGCCAGATATACTTTAATGAATACAATAGTTAAAACCATCCAAATGTACAAAAATAAGCACTTTTGTTTTTACGTTTAAACTTAATCAGATATTGTTGAGAGTTTAAAACAAGTTTAAATATCCGAGAAGTTAGTCATACGCCAGCTAGTCCTCATCCAGTCAATGGTCTTATGATAGGCGAGCCCCTACCAACTAGGATGTTGCATCCATGTTCATTCATAAGTGTCTTTCAAGTTAAAAAAAAAATAACCAAAGGTTCTGTTACCCCCAAACAAAATCAAAATACTGTGACCAAAGAATTAACAGTTATGTGTGTAATGTGTAAAGAGAGAATCTAAAAAGTAGTTTAACACATAGCTTTACAACTTCTTTTGTGTTTTATAAATTTTAAAATTTAGACACAAAAGGGGGTGTAAAAGCATATGACAATTGTATTTTAAAATTTTAAACACTTTTTTCCTAATTTACTTTTAAATTACTCAAATTATCAATACTCTTTTCCTCAATTACCAGGAATTTTCACTCCTACTGGGTGACAGGAACATGTGGTTTACTTCATTCACAAATACTCTTTTCTAACGTGATTTGTTAAACTTTGTCACATGACTTTTAAATGCACTTTTTAAATTACTTGATGCATTTTTACATGTGTTCTGAAGAAGTTCTACTATTCATTAAAGGATGAAAGTGCTAAAACACTATCTCAGCTTGCCATTCTTCAGTTATGTCTTTGAAGTTCAAACAAGATTTAAAATATAGTTTAAGACTGAATGAGCGAGTTTCTATAACCTATAAATAACCAATTAAAAGGCATATCAGAAACTGCAATGATAAAACATGTGTACAGCTACATTTAAGAATTGATGTGCTAAAAATTAAAACTATGTATGTATTTAAGGATTGCCGAATGATACTAAACAATGAGGAGCAGATAACTATTGCTATAAAGATCACTGATCCAATACTTTTAACTTTAACAGACACGCAAGCTATGTCTGTTTGTACAATCCTGGACAGTACTAGCGTTTAGTCTATGCTGCCAGTAAAGTTTTCTTTTCTCCAATATCAATGACCATGGTCCACCTGGTTTATGTTTTTAAACTTTCTCGATGACTGCAAATTTGAAATTATGGCTCGGGTTGTCACGAATGTCCTTAGAGAACGCATTAGTATCTTTTTCTTTTTAATGTCAAAGACATGCTCATACAGTCTCTCTCTCTCTCTGTTTCCTTTCAGTCTTCTCAATGTGGAACAAAGAGCAAGACTGACAGAGGGCTATGTACACAACCTCTGAGATCTCACAGTTAAAATTACTCAGTACTTCGAATTTTTGCACATCTACTGTGCAATGTTCACCCAGATGCATCCACGAACAATATGAACAATTACCACACTTTTTCATTCCTGATTTCCTGTGGTTGTAGTAATGTTCTTTCATATGTTCCAATGTAATTTTCATGCTCATTCCCTTTCTGTAAACAATGAGGGGTTTGTTACAAGTTTCTCTCAAACTTTTCTATCCTCATTTAAGATGGCTCATTTTTTCTCCAAAATCAATTTAATGATGTTACTATCAGTGTTGAACAAAGTAATGAATGAATCTTCATAGGGTTTTTTTCCTGAAAGTTGATGGTATATGGTATCAATTCTCCTGATGCTTCAAGTATGTTCTCTACTGTCCCCTTATTATTTGAGGGATGGGGACAAAGTCATTGCATTCCCTTTTATTTATAACTTCCAGCATTAGGTTGTTAACCATGGACAATGGGTATCCCGGTTTGGTGAACATGTCCCTCAAGTTTGTGCAGGCAACTGCTTATAACAGATTGCAGGGCAGAGACCTTTCCATTAATTTATTTATTCTGTCAGAAAAAAAAAAAGTTTTTTTAGTAATGTGTAAAGGCAAAATCCAAAGGACACGAAACAGGGCTTGTCTAGGCCCTTCTGCATGGAAGCTCAACAGAAAGTAAGTATTTACAAGAAATGAGTGGCAAGGTGGAACACACCTTTCCTTTTTGCAGCAGGGAGTTTTACCACCTTTCACCACTCTTCCTTGTCAGAAGAAACAAATTTTGGATGGCATAGTGTTCGCTTTCTTAATGTAATCAGGTCAGTTGCTAATATTCCCTTCTTCCAGAAGGCTGTTAAAACACCTTCATGAACCAGACCACGCTTCACGAGGATGCTTAAGCTGAGACCAAAGGTACACCATTAGAAGGAAAATATGATGGCAGATGGGCCAGTCTGCAAGGTTGATGGCATTAAGAAAATAATTTGCTTGTTCAGATACCATACTACAGCCTAAGTAATTCAACTTCACTAACAGTGGCATGAACTTTAGAGATACCTTCAGAGCCTACAAGAACAGCAAAACTGCCCAAACACACAGAAAGTTGACATAGATGCGCTTCTTTGCATGTTTCACCTGATCTTGTAATGCAGAAAACCTGCCCTCCACAGATCTAATCAAAGATAAAAACTGAGATGAAGAAGGAAGCAGAAATGGAAACTCTCACCTGGAGTATGAACCGAGACAACACCAAAAGGAAATGTAGCAAGGCTTTAATTCCAGAACATGATCTAATAAGAGATAACGGCTTAAAAATTATTGTAGGGTACATATAAACATTGGCAAGCATGAAGGTGACTGCTGTCAGTCACAACCCAAACATGTGCAAAAAAGAGGAGTCCCAGACTGTTTTTAGAGAACAGACTCAGGACTTCAGTTTCCAGGGCTGCCTTACTTTAAAGGTAGGAGGGGAGGCATGGCTTACTACAGCCTATCTCAGATGTCACACTGGAGTCAAATTTCATATGGTCTAGACCATATGATTGACTTTTCAAAGAGTTGAACTACAAGAAACAACAAAAATCTATGTTTTTGGGGGGTACTGGCAAGCCCCTGCATATTATACATACCAACTCCAAGATCGCACTACAGTGGGAAAAAGGGTAAATTCCCCGATCCCCACTTTACCGCAATCTCCCTTCAAAAGCTTTGACATTTCTGAAAGTCAGTCATATGGTCTTGACCATATGAGGTTCTACTTTTCTGATAAGTTGAGATCCTAAATGGGACCCCCACCCTATATCATTCTCAGGAGTTACGATCAGAACTTCACTGCTTGATCATAACTGCTAGACTTTAGTGGCAGCATACAAAAAATCACTCTGTGCTACTTTTTGGGAGTTTCTCCTTAGCCCACTGTTGTATGACCATGGGGTTCAGCTAACCTACATCTCAGAGTTCCTACTGGTTGGGGAAATGACCCACTGACTTCATCTCCATGGCAATGAGCTCCCTGATCAGTGTTTTTCAGAGGAAATCATTGTTGGTGTGGTTCCAAATTGCGAGCCAACAGTGATGCCTTGTTTACTGGGACTTTCTCTTTTTTTCACATTTGTCCAACCCTGGAGATGGTATTGTGAATTCTGGGGGTATGGAAGGCTTGCTTCTAACAAGAAGGTGTGGCAGGGCATCCCCCCGCAGAAAAATAAAAAAAACTTATTTAATTTTTTTCATCAGGTTGAGTTACTGAATAGATGAACAGGGCAAAAAATAGGTCTTCATTAAGTCAACTTAGGGATTCATAGATGAGGAGTTGGTACATACAAGTTGGGGTGTGAGGGGTGCAGGAAGCCTTGACACCTAAAAATATTTATTATATGCTTTCCTGTTACTTGGCAAGTAACAGGCAGCTCCTGAGGTAGTAGGATGGTGGATTAATATTCAGTGCAATCACTTTTCAACCACTCATAAAAGAAGTGACCACACCTACGAAAATGATACTGTACACATGAACAAGGGCAGATACTCCTCAATAAAGGTGACCAAAAAGACTGCAACCATGGGAAAGCTCAAGCTAGAGCACAGTCCAATGGCACCTGCAATGGGAACACTAGAAAATAGCCCCAAGTATGGAAATGCTACTTATTTTGGCTGTTATTGAGCCTCTGCTACCATGACTAACACCCTGCCAAATACCCTGGCAGTGGAAAAAATGCCAAAGGACAACATTCAGCCCTAAGGGGTTTACAGATGCTTGCATGCTGAAAGGTCTCTCATATCTTTCAATGCTATCTGAAGGCTCTTCAGAAGTGCTAGCATCTCTGCTTATCCCATGAAACAGGACTACATCCACAATTAATACTTTTAGGGATGGAGGAAAGGCCAAATGGTAGCATTCAGTACAGATAATGCTGGCTACTCAGTACTTTCCACAAAAACCTCAAAGGGAACTTTCAAATGTTGTTGTGCTAAATGGTCAAATATTGATTCTACAGTCATCATCTAAAAACTTACAGAAGGAAAGGCATCAGGCATGCAGTTCTACCATGCAAAACTGCATGCAACCAATGTTACAGATGCAGCCAAAGAGGGAAAACAACTGTGGAAATTATGCCATTGAAAGATAAACTCATTAGTTCTGGAAATATAACTTGTTCAATGGTCTCACCCAAAATAACCATCTCCATACAGTCCTCACACTTGAGAGACTGAGACAACACTAAAAGCTCCTCAGACACTGTCTGATCTATTGGGGACTGAAAAAAAATGGAAGAGGTCTTAGCAGCTCCAGAACAGATGGTGTCAAGAACTCAAATGCACTAGGGCAAGCGCCTGAGAGTAGAGATGATTGTGGAGAACTGACTGAGTCTTGGGAAACAGTAAAGATTGTTGCTGGACTGGCCAAGATGAAATCTTTCTGGACAACTTTAAAACAGCCTTGAGATGGACTATGCATGTGTGTGGCTCACAATGAGCAGTCTGATATCTGAAGGTGCTCTTCCGCCTAGAACTATTCAGCAGCTTAGGAAAGGAAGGAGGAACAATTTACATGCTTTCCACCGTACAGATTTTTTTTTTTTAAGATGATCTGTGATTCCTGCAAAAGTCTACCAAACCTCATTCCTAACTAAGCCATTCAGGATAGTTCTACTTAATTCCTCAGAAACCAGGCAGCCATACACAGGTAGGAACTTACTACCATTATTATAACCAGGTTTACAGTAGAGCACTAAAGTTAAATACAGAACATACACACAGGCTACCACAGGAGACTTCATTGTCATCTGTAGATAGCTGCAATGTATTTAACTGACTGGGATCGAATTATCATTGTCTTTCCTGATATAGGGGCTCTACCCCAATCTCTAAATATACTACTACTAAAATTGTGTCGGCTTGGAGAAAAAGGGTATTACATTATTTCCTTTTCTCTGGGTCAGTATGAAGTGACTTCCTTTACTCTGGGTTAGTCTGAGTTTTGAGGTAATATATTTAGAGATCAGGCATGTGAGACAGACCCTACAAAACAGGAGTGCTGGGCCCCATTGCAAACACTGTAAGAGTGTTCTTATATGAAGACACTTTTAGAATAAGCTAAGGAAGCAATAGTTTGTCTTATAAATCAGGCTTTAGTAAGTCTGACATTAATATACTCAAGCAGACCCTTCCAACCAAAGGTATAATAGGTCATGTGAAGTCCCATCTTAGATGCCATACTGATAGGGAAGGGGAGTCAGTGATGCAAGAAGACAAACAGGAATTAGCTAGGCTGACAAAAGGCAAGGGCAGGGACTGAAGGGAATGTATGTGGTCTTATCAGTAATGTAATTCATCAAGCTGACAAGGTGGACTAATATCAGGTAAACGGGTCACAATGCTACAAATGAAAAGGAGTCACTTCAGGCCAAATCTTTGGAAAGCAGACTTTCTGCAGGCGAAATACATTTTGAGGCTATACCCTGTAGAAAAGAGCACAGAGCCATGTGTCCATCCTACTTACAGAAAAGTACAGTTTTGTACCTACCATAAATGTAGATGTTCGAAGATCCACATTGCTGCAGTCCTTACACTTGGGTAGTCCGCTGTCCTCGGTCGGCCCGAATATCAAAGTATAAGGCTGACGTCAGTCAAGGCGCATTTGACTGACATCAGGACGTCAGGGTACAAATGCGCATGACCGACGTCATATCCTCAGTCTTTTCTTGCCCCAGATGTCAGAAGACCCTAAAAATAAAGGTCAAAACCAAAAGACAGCAAACAAACAACCAACCATCCTAGCACTAAAAATATGTACAATATATACAATATACATCATATAGACAACCCAACCCACACAACCGCCTCTAACTACAGAGGGGAAGGAGGGAGGGTAAATTGGACTGCAGCAATGTGGATCTTCGAACATCTACATTTATGGTAGGTACAAAACTGTACTATGTTCTTCATCTCACATTGCTGCAGTCCTTACACTTGGGTAGAATCCCAAAGCAGAGGTAAGGGAGGATGGCCAAACTATAAGGAAGCAGGAGCTGCCAAAATGCCCTGCAAAACAGCAGTGGCAAAACCAGCCCTGGATTTAGAGTAAAGTGGTAGGTGATAATGCCTAGAGAATGTATGCACTGAACTCCAAGTAGCTGCCTCCAAAATATCCTTGGTTGCCACCCCTCAAAAAGCTGTCAAGTGGCAGTAGCCCTAGTGGAATGAGGCCTAATCCCAGCTGGAATCTCCTTGCCATGATGGGAATAACAGAAAGCAATGCAAAACCCAATCCACTTAGAAATAGTTTGTTTTGACACAGGCTTGCCCTGAGAACTCAAAGCAAAAGAAACAAATAACTGCTGAGACTGCCTGAACCCTTTAGTTCTGTCCAAATAATATCGCAACTGCCTGTGTACATCTAAAGTGTGCAAAATCTTTTCCCCTTTATTTTGGGGATTTGCATAAAAAGTAGGCAAGTGAATAGTTTGGTTTAAAGCCACACTAGAAACCACTTTAGGCATAACGGAAGGATTAGTACGTAAAGATACCCTATCCTTATGGAAAATTAAGAAAGGCTCAACCGCCATAAGGGCCTGCAATTCAGAAACCCTTCTTGCAGAGGAAATGGCAAACAAAAAAGCAGTCTTCCATGATAAATATTTCAACTCAGTAGTAGCTGCAGGCTCAAAAGGTTGTAGAGTGAGTTTCTCCAACAGAAAATTGAGATCCCAAGCAGGAGTAGGAGCTCTACGTGGGGGTCTTATATTCTTTGCCCCTCTAAGAAATTGCTTGAACAAAGGATGAGAAAACAATGGTGGGTCACAGTCATAGTGAGCTGAAATTGCTGCAGCATGAACCTTAATAGAAGAGAAGGACAAACCTTTGTCCAGTAACTCAGTAAGATATTGAAGAGCCACACTTAAATTAGGCTCAGAAACATCAAAATCCTTTGCTGCACTCCAAAATAAAAATCTCTTCCATTTATCTGCGTACACTTTCCTTGTACTAGGCCTTCTAGCTTCCAAAATAACATTCAAAACTTGTTGTGGAAGTTGAGACCCTCTATGGTTCAAAACAGAATATGCCAGGCTGTTAGGTGAAGAGAGTGAAGTTTGACATTGAGCAAATGACTGTCCTCCTGGGACAACAGGTGTGGAATCGAAGGCAAAGGCCATGGAGGCTTCCGTACCAGACTTCTCAGTAATGGGTACCAGTGCTGTCGAGGCCAATCTGGAGCTATTAAAATCATCCTTGGCTTGTCCTGTCTGACCTTTAGAAGTACCTTTCGAAGAAGAGGCAGAGGTGGAAAGGCATACACATGAAGATTGCTCCAATTGAAAGAAAGAGCATCCACTTTCCAAGCTGTGGGATGAAACCTTTTCGTGCAAAACTTTGGCAGCTGATGGTTTAGTGGAGAAGCGAACAGATCTATGTCTGGAGTTCCCCATGACACTGTCAATTTCTGAAATACATGAGGATCCAATTTCCACTCGTGGGGATCCATAATTCGTCTGCTCAACACATCTGCTAGGGAGTTCTGTGCTCCCGGCAGAAACCTTGCCTGAAGATTGAGCTGTAAACTGAGAGCAGTCTCCCACAAAATCATTGCTTGCCTGCATAGAGGATAAGAATGTGTTCCCCCTTGCTTGTTGATGTACCACATGACAGTTGTGTTGTCTGTTAGAATCAACACCTGCCCTGGAAGAAGTAAATCCTTGAAAGCTATTAATGCAAACTGGACTGCTAACATCTCCTTCAAGTTGATATGTAGATGTTGTAGTCTGGCAGGCCACTTGTCTTGTATCCACTTTCCATTTAGATGAGCTCCCCAAGCTTTGTCTGAGGCATCTGTCGTTAAAATCTGACTCGCCTCTGGTCGGGTCACAGAGAGTCCCTTGTTTAGGTGACATTCCTGAGCCCACCACAAAAATTCCTTTTGAATGCAAGGTATTATTTGAATGACAGTGTCCAGATCCTGGCAGTGCTGTGTCCATACATTTTGAGATACCATTGTAGCTTCCTCATATGCAGTTTGGCATTGGGAAGCACCAGAATACAAGATGCCATGAACCCTAAGGCTTGAAGGACTGTCCTTGCAGTCAGCCCGGACTGATGAGATAGTTGATGGAAGTAAAGGGAAAGATTCTTTTGTTTGTCCGGGGTCAAAAGGCCATCTGGGATGCTGTATTCAGTCTTACACCCAGAAAGCACATGTCCTGAGAGGGTACTAGACTGGACTTTATTTCGTTCACAGAATACCCCAGGCATCTTAGCACTGCTATCACATATTCCAAATGATGAAGAAGCTCGTCCCTTCCTTGAGCCAGAATCAGGCAATCGTCCAAATAAGGATAGATCTGTATTCCTTTTAGCCTGAAGAAAGCTATCACTGGAGCCAGAACGTTCGTGAACACTCTGGGCGCAGTAGATAAGCCAAAGGGCAATGCAGAGAACTGATAGTGAGAAGTCCCAGCTCGAAAACGCAGATACTTCCTGCAACTTAGTCTGATAGGAACATGAAGGTAAGCCTCCTTGAGATCCAAAGTTACCATCCAATGATCTTTGCCCAGCAGAGGTAAAAGCTGCTGTAACGTCAACATTTTGAACTTGGGAATGTCCAGATAAGTGTTGAGGATAGATAAATCCAAAATTGGTCTCCACGTGTTCCCCTTCTTTGGTACTAGGAACAGGCGAGAATAAAATCCTAGGCCCACTTCTGGCATAGGGACCGGCTGTATGGCCCCTATTTGGAGTAACAGAGAAATTTGCTTGTGAGCCTCTATTCTTTGTTGAGGAGGAACGTCTGGCATGCCTTTGAAAGGAGGCAAGGTATGGAAATAAAACCTGTAACCGTGGTGTATGATATCCAATACCCATCTTTGTCTTGGGTAATTAAACTCCAATTTTCTTTGAAAAGTGCCAACCTTCCTCCCAAAGGTGCTGCCAGACGAGAAGGCTCTGGCAGCTGAAAAGGTAGGTCATTGGGTCTGTTTACGAAAGGACTGACCCCTGCCCTCACCCGAAGACTGTGCAGGAGAACTCCCCGTTCTAGGCCTGAAAGAGCCCTGAGCTCTGCCCCTACCACGTCTAGATCTACCCCTAGACTGGGAATCATAAGAAGGATACGTCCACCCCTTAGCAGGCCAATTTCTACTAAACTTTGGAGGCTGAACCTGCAAAAAATCTTTAACAGTCTGCATAGACTTAGCCTTGTCTTCCATTTTCTTTAAAACTGCCTCAACAGGAGAACCAAACAACACATCAGATTGTAAAGGAGCATCTAAAATCCTAGTTTTAACATGGTCAGAAAAATTCTGATCCCTCAGCCAGGCGTGCCTGCGAAGAACTGACCCAGTGGCAGCCACCCTAGACGAGGCCTGTACAGCATCAAAACCACATTGCAAAGAATGCTTACCCACCTGTTCAGAAACATGTACTAAATCTTGTAACTCTTTACAATCAATACCTTCGCCAGAGCATCAACCTTAGACTTCAATTGTGAAAGGAGATAGTTTTGGTATTTCAACATGTGAAACTGGCAATTCAAAGCCCTCATAGCTAGAGTGGAAGAAGTATAAACTTTCTTTCCCCATCTATCCAAGGCCCTAGCCTCTTTATCTGTAGGAACCGGATTCTTGACAACAGAAGCCTTAACACCTTTAGGCCCCTGGCTAACAGTTTCTGGGTCTGCCCTAGGACTCTTAAAAGATACTTATGAGCTTCAGGCACCCTGTAATACCTATCCGGTTTAACAGGAGCAGGAGGCAAAGAATCAGGATTAAGAGAAGCCTCTGTAAAAACATCTTCCACTACATCCAAAACAGGAGGTATAGCCAAAGGCCTATGCTGGGGTAAAAACAAAAATTCCCTAAGCCTTTTCCTGGAATCAGAGAAGTCCTGACCTTCCCACTTAAAATGCTCCCTCATGGAATGAAGAGTTTCTGAAAAGAAAAATCCTCAGGAGGAGAAGCAGAAGGAGTAGAATCATCCACATCAGAATCAGAATAAGGAGAGTACTCCTGCAAGTCTTCAGCCAAGACTCTGAAACATCCGAAGCCTGCTCAAAATCCCTAGCTCAGGCTCCACCCTAGGTCTCTTATCAGGAGGGGCAAAGAACCCTAATCAAAGTAATCAAATCTTCTGCCATTTTAAGCATATGCTTCTTGGGCACAGTTCCTGAAGAACTAGGGGTGACACCAACTGAAGCTAAACCTGGCCTGCCTCTGGGAGAAGCCTTGGAAACAGAAGGAGAGGGCCTAACCACCCTAGGCAGGGAGGGGAGTATAGTAACCTGAGAAGCCCCATCAGCCTGACCTGCCTCCTGAGAGGCCACATCCTGCAATAACAAAGTCTCTCCTGGGATCCCAAAGAAACCTCCGGTGGAACCACCGGCTCCACCGACACCTCTAAAGAACCGGCGTCCGCACGGACGGTTCTTCTAGCCTAGGCTTAACTGCTTTGTCCTTGCGCTTCTTGAAGAAGCGGGCCGGAGCATCCGGCGGCATTTTATAATTGCACCGCTTCAAGACTAACCTGGCACAATCCAACCTTCTCTTTATAGTGCGCTTATTGAATCTAGCACAAGAGCGACACCCAACAACGCCGTGCTCAGGCCCTAAACAAGGAATACACAAAGTATGATAGTCTCTATGCGGTATCTGTTTCCCACAAGAAATACAATTATTCACTTTTTCTGACATCCGGTAAACCACTGAGGCAAGAAAAACTAAAATATTCCCCAACGGGTACTTAGCCAACTTTGACTCGGTCTGAAACTCCGAAATCGAAAAATTTCAGAACGCCAACCGGCACTTGCAATGCTGCTTCTGCATCGGACCATGCGGCAAAAAAGACTGAGGATATGACGTCGGTCATGCGCATTTGTACCCTGACGTCCTGATGTCAGTCAAATGCGCCTTGACCGACGTCAGCCTTATACTTTGATATTCGGGCCGACCGAGGACAGCGGACTACCCAAGTGTAAGGACTGCAGCAATGTGAGATGAAGAACATCAGCACAACTGTCAAAATAAGAAATGGATTCTTTCAAACTGGATTTGATTTTATTTTACATCTGTTAAATGTGTAAGTAAATTAGTTCAAGGACACTTTTCTGTCTTGACCTGAGCCAGAGGCAAAGAAAAAAACTATAATAGAAAGCAGATACATGGTAAGTACACCAGTTACGCAAGTCAAATATATCAGCTAGCAGCTAAATATAAGCATACTTCTCAGCTGTCCTGATTTTCGTAGAATGTCCAGATTTTTGCCTCATATTTTTTATCTGTTCCTAAAATTTGTGGCTTTCTGGCAAATTTCCGAGGACTGAAGTCAATAAATAATGACGTGCATTTGAGTTTCAGACTTCATATTCTTCAGATAAAAATGCATATTAACAAAAAATCATGTTACGTAAACAACTTTTAAGTTTATAATAGTCCCTGTTTTAAGGCATTTGCTCACCCATTATTTTAGGCTTTGTCCAGATCTCTTGCGCTAACAGGTATGAATACAAGTCAAAAACGGCTGCACAAAGAAACATAACAAAAGTAAATGTGCATAACAACAGCTGTGAAACAGGTGTTCTAGTGGTTAAGTTTAAGTTACTCCACCAGACAAGTAAAGTGTGACTACATATAAAAATCAGTTTTACAAATAGCAAAATTACTTGATCTAAAGAAGAAAGTGTAGCAGATGAAAAGTGAAGTTACAGATACTACATAATACTTGCTTATGCTTTTAAACAACTGAAAGGATACTCTGATGTTAGAGAGCAAGGTACAAAAAGAAACGGGTGTATGCGGTGCAAATGGAAGATATTATGGTTATGTTAAACATAAAGACATTGTGTTTAGTACAGAAAGGAAACAGTGCAAGTGAAAAGACAATATGGAATCGTCATATGTATGTATGTATGTTTGAAAGGGAGACTGACAAGGAACACAGATTGGCTGTGAAGATGCATCTTGACATTGGAGGTGAAAAGCTAAAGAGAACAGAGCTGCACCTAAATAATTCAGTTCCCTGGCTAACTCCTCCCAGCTGGAGGCATCTCCCAACTAAAGCTGAAGACATTAATTTAAAAAAGTCAACCATAAGTGAAAACTAAAAAAAAAATCTTCACCCAAACATGAGTACAGACATGGCAGTCACTGCCACTCATACAATCTAGTAAACAGTTGTCTCTCTGCTACACTGCATGAATGAAAGTAGAGTTCTGTTTCTTTTAAGAGACACTTCACGTTAAGTAGAAGTCAGAGTGTAAACATAGCAAATAGCTATTACCTATATACACACAAGCTCTTTGCTGTCTCGACACACTTCATTCTAAGCAACTGTAACTGATTAAAGTATTCCAAGAATGCCTGCACTTCCAGCCAGAGAACAATCAGCACCTCATCAAAGCAACCGATCATGAGCCCCTAACTGCATGTGCCTGCAGCTGTGGCCTGCCCTTGTCATGGATCTGGAAGAGGATCAGTAAAAGAAATGGCTGATGGGGGAGTATTGATATATAACAGCAATATAAAAATCGACTAGTTAAGGGCTGAAAAATAAAGGTAGTGATTAAGTGCATACACTAAAATTGTTACTTGTATTCATTTTGGGAAGCAATCACATTTGGCAGACAAGTGCTGAAACAGAGCAGACATCAATGCAGGAAGAGAGATTAAGGACAAGACTGGAAAGCTAACGTATTCCAAATAATTGAAGCAAGTTTAGAGAGGGCAGCAGGTTCACTTATGGAGAGGCAAAAGGGTAGACATCATACAGTATAAGCCCCACCAGTGTGTGTTTGAAGGGGACAAAAGGTTAAGGGTTGTACTTTAAGAACAAGAGAAGAGCAGTTGTTGTACATGAGTTTGCAGGTTGTAGCACATAAAAAATGATTTGTTTTCAATAAGGGTGGTTGAATGTGACAGATTTTTGGAAGAATTGTCTGTAAAATAACAGTGTTATATGTGAGTTACTGAGTACATCCAAAGGGAGGGTCCATTCCAGCCTGGGGATAAGAAAATTCCTTGCTACGGAAAGATGATTCTAGAATGAGTAGCTCTACTACTTTATACTCCTGCTTTAGATCGTAAAAGACTTTAGTAGCAGTTTATGTTGCATGTTGGTGGATGTGTACAGAGAGGTCAAAACTGGGGACAAAGTATTTACAATGCTTAACTTCGCTGACAGGTTAACTTAGAGTGTGGGAAGACTTCCAAAGAACACGGAGGTTGAAGTGTTAACCTGCAGACCATTATTGTGAAACCAGACGATTTAATTTATATCATCTTGGAGGAAGAAAACTGTCTGCTCCACTCCTTGGCATTACTGCATCGGCTGCATACAGTATCATACTAAGAAAAGGGAATGGAAATGATAAATGGGATTAGGAGTAAAACAGAATTAAACCTAATACTGACTCCAGTATTAGTCAGCCAACAGTGGATAAGGTTATTACCAAAAATAACTTGGAACGGAGTAACAGCTAAACTACTATCTGAAACAATTAAAGTGTATCATCTTTGAAGGATAAGGTTTAACACTTGTCAAGACTTGTGATTAATTTGACACAGTGTTATTTCTAGCTCAATGAAAAGTGCACCTGTTAAAAGGCCTCTGTTTATACTGGAGCATATGTGATACGTGCCTTGGAGAAGGTACTAAAAGCAGTTCTGAAACCATGTTTGGTAACCATTTAAATGTAGTGGTCAGCAATGTAAACTGTAACCGCGGTGGTGCAGCGGTAGCATTATTGCCTCACAGCAAGAGGTTCTCCCGTTCGATTCTCGGCTGGAGCGCCTTCTGTGTGGAGTCTGCATGTCCTCCCCGCGGTCGAGTGGCGTTTGAAAGACATGCGTAGAATGGACGTGCCTTCGGTGAAGGTTGGGCGTCGAGCTAGCACCTCGGCACCAGTAAAAAAATCTACTGCCAATCATTAGCGGACCGGAGTTCCGCTGTGGCGACCCCTAACTGGGAAAAGCTGAAAGAAGAAGAAGTAGTCAGCAATGTAAACTCTGCTTATGCAAAAATTTTTCACAATTTTAGAGAGGTTCCAAATTCTAAGCATAGAACACTTTAGAATAAACTATCATAGGTACTTACTAGGCTAATGACCACAAGGGGCTTTTTAAGCCTAGCCATGCATCCCAAATCCCTGACAAGGGATGGTACTCAAGTGTAAGCAGAGATTTGGGAGGTAAAACATTTACAAGCAGGGGCCTGGGAGATGAACCATTTACAGGGTGTCTGTGTCCATTAGAGACATAGTACCAAGCCAGGGATGTATTTCCCATTCCCAATTCAATTGTCCAAGTTGCACTTGAATTGGCTTAGGCAGGAACTCTGCTTCACATGGATGGGGAGCCTGTTCCAGAGATATGGTAGTCTCTGGGATACACACCGGACCCTCCGGCAGATCCTATTTATATCACAGTTAAGGCTTAAGTCTTCAGAATGGATAATTATGGTACTGTTTATTTTGTAGATATGCAGGAAGCCCATCAGAGTGGGGGGGGGGGGTCTGACAATGACTTGTATGGCAAGCATAGCTCTCCTTTCAACAGCCTGTAAGAGACAAAATATAGAGATAGGGCCTTAAGGAGGTCTGCATAGAACATTTTACTTATGCCCTGTATTCTTTTAGTGAGAAACCTGTGGACATTCTAAATGTGGGATATTCCTGGTTAGGTACATACCAAAGGGGGCATTGTACTCAATATGTCCGATGAATACCTTGGAACAATGACATCCTTGGACCTAGATGACATACCTTTGTTTATAAGTTGCCCAACTTAGAATGATTTCCTTGCTACTGTAAACACGTGATGATCAAAGGCTAGATTACAGTCTATGCATGTTCCTAAATCCCTGACTACTGGGTCAACTCTAAGGATGATAGTTACCAGGGGTGGATAACTTCCTGAAGGATACTATCATACCTCTCTACCTGGAAACATCAAATATTTGGACAGAGGCCCATGAAAAATAGGTACAACTGGCCAAAAATTGGGACGATGATTAACATACAATTTGCATACATAACTGAGTAACCCTCCCCACTCCAAATGGAATTGTGGGATACCAAAATGAAGACTGAAGTCACTATATAATAAATAATGGCAGACATTTGAATTTCAGACTTCATAGCCCCCAGAAAATACCTGTTATTCTAGCAACTATATGAGTTTACAGGAGCACCATTATTTTTCTCGCTTTGCCCAGATTTCTTGCTCTATGAGATTGAGAGGTATGGTTAATAGTTCCACAACATATATTCACTTCTCAAACATGTGATACAAGTTCACAGCCACTTGTCCCAATACAGTTCTAAAAGATTACCCTTTCAGTGGCACCTAAGTCAGCCCTACTTGTACGAAGACTGCAAATCTGATGATCGGGTAGAATTTTATTGTGCCACAGTGGCAATCATTTCCAATCCATAAAAGAGGGGAGACAAATGCGGTGGTGGTGTTGCGGTAGCACTGTTGCCTCACAGTAAGACGTTGTCCGGTTCGATTCTCAGCTAGAGCGTCTTCTGTGTGGAGACATGCGTGAATGGGCGTGCCTTCGTTGAAGGTTATGCGTCAGGTCTGGCAAATCGGCATGTAAAAATCTACTGCCAATCATTAGCAGACCGGAGTTCCACTGTGGCGACCCCTCACCGGGATAAGCCGAAAGACCCAACAACAACAAAAGAGGAGAGACAAATAACAAACCACACAAAAGACCTTAAATATTTTGCTATAATTATTAGCACAACACTACTGGACAAAACTGAACCAACCTGTGAACTTGCTGCAGTCTGATCTGATAATCAGACAGCTTTGTCTCATCTCATATAAACTGCTTTGTTTATGCTAGACATGATAGTTAGCAAGTATAGACTATGAAGATAATGTTATTAGGCAGTTTCTAATCTGTTAATACCCTTGTGCCTTATGTATACATCCAGGATAGACTATGTTAACTTCATAAGGGTTTGGGTAAGTTGACAATCTTTTGCAGTCAGCATCACATATTTGTATCATCTTCTGTAAACAATTTACTTGTGTGAGTTTACCGGGATAGAACACTAATCACAACTGACCAGTTTCAGATTTAACCTGGGTTGCAGAGATACAAACTCTAACAGACTACATTTAAGAGATGTCATGTTAAAACGTAAAGCTGTAGAATACAGTTGCATGCAATAGTAAAACTCGTTTAGGCATGAGAACTTGTATACATCATATCCAACAATCCTATGATGCTCTGTTCACCTTTTCTTCACAGGTTACTTCAGGAGATGGACTTCATCCAATAACGGTCAATGAAGTCAACAGAGTAACAACTTCTTATACTAATTTCAACACCACGTCTGTTTAAAGTTAGATAACTGCACATCAAAGAGCTGCTTGCAAATGTTTTTGCTGCATCACTGCAATCGCAATAACACGCCACGTCTTCAAATCAAGAAATAAAAAATCCGGAGACCTACATAACATAATAATTGTCATGCAGCAAATCCCAAATTCAAAGATAATTTTACAAATCTGGAACTTATGCTGCAAAGTGACAGAACCTACTACAGTTGTGCAATGTCGAAGCTCCATTACAGTCTCCCTCACATTTACATCAAAAAGGCACTCTCGGCACCCATTCTTCTAAGAGACTGTACAGTGCAAACGAGCCAATATGCTACAGTAGATTGTTAATTAAAAAAGTCACTTTCAATCATATCACTCACTTCCACCAGCCATTTACATTTACCTAGCACAGATACCAAAATTGTTTGTATTCTGTACCATACAGGAAGCCAAACCAACTATTGGCTAAACAAAGGCACTTCACATCACATGAAATTAAAAAGTCACACGCAAGTTGCCTGTTTCTTTGGAGCTCTACCACTGACTGACAGCAGGAACTGAGAGCGGCAATACCATGGTGCAGTATGGGACAGTGAGAGATTTGTTTACTAGGTTACTGATAGAAGGGTCTGACTATGTCAACTTGACTTTCAACCTCAGTACAGGAAATCTGGTCAAAGCTAAAAATAATTAGGGGAATAAAGGCTCCAAAATAGGGACACATTTTTGCTCTTACAATTTTAGAGTGTTGCTAGAATAACAGGTTTGGTGTTAGAATGCCTTTTCTCAAGGATATGAAGTCTGAAACTAAAATGTATGTCATGATTTTATGACTTACACACACACCACAACACTTTCGGGTTACAGTAGGCAAGGAAGTTGATAGAAAGGGTAGCAAAAAGAGAACAGAAAATAGCATACATTTTACTACCACATTGTGATGTACGTCTGTCTGCATCTGCTTAAGTAGACTTCATAATAAGCATACTTAATTTGACACACTTCAGCTACAAAAGTCCGATAAAATACAACTGCAATTTTTTAATTCTTTTTTGCTTACCTGGAGGCTAAGCCACCAGACTTGGAGTCGGAGAAAGTACATTTTCACATCACCCTGTCTGCAGACAAGGGTGGGCACTGGGCAAACTCTGCAGATTTGCATAAGTTAAGCTGTATGCACAGCTGCTGCTAAAACACTCCAAAACACTTCATCTCCGACCAAGTCCGACAGGCAGTCTGCCTCATGAAGCTGATACAACACGCATGCCCCTGTATGCTGGCAATGTCAGACAAATTTAAAGCTGTAGATATATTACAAAAAAAATCATGAATTAAGGGGCCACTCTGGAATTCGTGGCACCCCATTATTTTGCCCTCAAAACTAGTAAATACTGAGGAATTTGGTATGGTTGAGAGGTATGGATACTATTATGGATTTCTTGGCATGTAGTTTTAGTCCATGGCTCTAACATCAGTTGTTTGTCTGTCAGCCCTTCCTGGAGAACATTAGTGTTACTGTGGGAGTCAATGACAGCTCTTAATTTGCAATCATCTGCAAATTTAGTCAGCCTGAGACCACTGACATTGGTCTTGGCTTCAGAGAAGAAAATGCCAAAAAGGAGCAGTCCAAGAACCGATCCCTGCAGTACTCTACTTGTGACTAACCTCTTTGTAGAGGTGGATTCCCTGATTCCACCTTCCTGGGTCCTGTCTGGGAGTCAGCTGGCTATCCACTGGGTGACATACGAGTTTGTCCACAATGCCTGAGTGGGGTACTGGGTCAAATGTCTTGGCCAGGTCAAGTTAGGCAGTGTGAACCATTCTGCCTCCATCCATTGCTCTGGTGACCTTCTCAAAGTAGTCCACCAGGCTGAGCAGGCATGACCTGCCTTTGGTGAAACCAAACTGGGTTGGGGTCCAGTGTCTGGAGGATTTCTATATCATTACTGGTCATTTCCATAATTCTTTTCATGGCTTTGCACATAAGACTAGTGAGACGTTTGGGCCTATAGTTTCTAGTGTCTGTAAATGGCCCACCTTTGCAGAGGGATGGCTGTTGCTGTTCTTCATTCATGAGGCATGAAGCTTATTTGGAGGCTACAATTGAAGAGCAATTCCGGAGGGCCTGATCAGTCTTGTTTCATGCTATTTTAGAAGGCATCTTCAGATATTATCTGGGACCACTGATGCAGTGTTCCTGGCTTTAGAGAGAGAGAGCATTAAGGACCTGTTCCGTAGTAATAGCAGGGGAAGTTATATTTGATGGCATTTTCTGAGAGAAGGTAGAGGGGGAAAAGAGGGGGAAGTTAGAGCTGAATTTGTCAGCCATAACGTTTGCCACATCTTCTGGCTTAGTACAGGTGGCTCCATTTACAATGAACTCTGCACACAATTGTTTACTGCCTTTGATGTTGCAGACATAGCTAAAGAATGCCTTGTGGTTGTCCTTGCCTTGGAGGCCAACTTTTCCTCAAATTTGATTTTGGTAGACTTTATTTTTCCTCTGAGTTGTTTGTTTAGTTTGAGGAGAGTGCTTTTATCTTGCTGGGTGCTGTACCTACTAATTCTTGCCATGAGTTTCTTCCTTCTGTTACTCAGTCTATTAATTTTGCGATTCCACCAGGGTGGCTTGTTTTTTTTTAGTTAGTTCTGTACTTTTTCTAAGTGGGTACTGGTACAGCTGCCGCTATGCAGCTATTAACATGCATATAGAGTTTCTGTGAACAGTTCTGCATAGGCAGCAGTGTTCTCAGGGTTTATGGTGGCTTGAAATTTTCACTTAATAGCAGGAAGCTAGCCTTAGAGTAGTTCCTGAATATTCCAGGGTTAGCTGGGGGGTCCTGATTTTATTTTTACTTCAGAGATTTTGTGGTCTGACCTTACCAGGGAAGACATTACATTAGTGGGTGTGCAGCACTCTCCCATATTAGTGAGGACCAAATCCAGTATGGTTGCACCCCTGGTTGGTGTATTGACAATCTGGTTCAGGGAGCTTGTATTTACAAAATCCAGGAATATCTGTGACCGTACATTTGTTGTTGTATAGGATTTTCAGTTAATGGTGGGGGAATTAAAAGTCACCCATAAATATGGTACTGGGTTGGATGGTGGTGTTTCCAATAAGTTTAAATACACAGTATAGGTTTCCTGGGTCATAGAGGGGCACCTATAGCTTGCAAGGAAGTGGTACTGGATTTTGCCTACAGTGATTTGAACACCGAATAGCAAGTGCATGGTCCTATTTGACCAGCCTTGAGGTATATTTCGTGTCAATTGAGACGCCTCCATCTTTAGTCCCTGTCTGTGTAGTAGCTGGTCTAAATATGTGAAAGGCATTATAACTTTGCACTGTAGGTGAGCTGTCTTTGGCGTTGAACCATGTCTCAGTGACCACACAGACGTCAGCATTCTCTAGGGTGAAGACAGCTTACAGGGAGTGGGGTTTTTTGTTTAGACTTCTAGCATTGAGCAGTAATACCTTCAGATTTTCTTGGGTTTTATTTGCTATGTCGGAAGTACTTTCAGTTTGGCATTGCCTAAAAAAGCACTAGGGGGGGAAGACCATGTTTTAGCTAATATTTGAAAGCCTAGAGGGGAGAGGTGCAGACCATCCCTGGCAAAGCAGCGTGGTCTGTTGACCATCTCCTTCCATGCTGAAAAATATTGGACACCCTTAGAATGACACCAGAAACTAAGCCAATTATTAGTCAGTCATCTTTTGTTCGTATTGTGGCACCATCTTTGGAGAAGGCAAAATGCTAGGCTAATACCACACATATTCCGAGAGCTCCACGATGTCTCTCTTCATATAGTCTAGGGAGGTATGTGTCAGGTTATTTACACCCATATGAGCTATGATCGAGTCATGCTGGTACTTGTGGTCCAATGACCAGAGTATGTGCGTAATGTGGCAGATCTTAATCCCTGATAAGCAACTGAGCATGACTTTCTCCTTATTCGGTCTGGTGAGAGAGACATCAGTGTGTCTTATGACAGTCTCTCCAATGACTAGAATTTTGGACTGTGTGGTGGCTTGCCTTATGGGTTTAGAAGTAGAGACGCCGTGAGATGTGGCTGTATGTGTTGATTTGCATGTTGTTCTGAAAGAGTGCATTCGGGACTGTTGAGGGCATCATCTAGGAGGTCTTTGGGGTTTAGGAAGGTTACATTTAAGTACTTCAGCATATGTGGGTCTACATGTCTGCTTTGAATTATGTGCAATGGGTGCAGCGTGTGTACTACTGACAGCCTTAATGACATTTATGTGAGAGCTTTGCCTCCAGTGACTTTGTGCAAATACATATATCACATATCATTTCAGTTTGTTTGAGAATTAACTGGTTGTCAGTAAACACAAGGCAATTTCTACATTGCCTCAGGATGCCCATATCCACCAAGCTGGTAACAGAGATAGTGGGAAAGTTCATATCCATGGCAATGGACCCTTTTTTATTGATTATATAGTTTAGAGTGAGAATATAAAGCAATGTCAGGAGTACCCAGTTTTCAACTCCGGGGACAGTGCTTGTCACTGCAAACTAGTCATGTGTGCAACTAGGTACTGGTGAAATTTCAATCATGCTTTTATAGGAAAAACGTCACTCAAGATGTCTGCTTCTATACAGGGCACTTCCAAACACTTGAGGGGAAGCTAATAAGTCGACCCTGAAAATTCAAGGATGAAGTATTTAAGCAGATACTCGGAAGTTAGAAACAAATCAAGCAGTACTTACTGAAAAAAAAAAAAAAAAAGAATTAGCTCGTCAGGAATGAAGAAGAGAGGGAAGTCGCGTGAATGGCTACTGCCTGGCTAGTACTAGTGCTGGTCTCACCATAGCTTCGCTCTGCTGGGATACAATGACCCTTTACTTTTTCTCTCACCAGAAGTAAAACAGCAGCAGCAATCCCAAGATGAGGAGCAGACCACAGCCTGTTTGGTGATCCACAGCCTTGTCCCAAATGCCGAAAGGGTCTGTAGGCTTGTTCTAGCCTTTTCCCTGGTAGATGCCTTGAATAGCAACCAGACCAATCAGGAATGTCAAGCACAGACACTCACTGGCCAGTCAGAAACAGTCAGGAATCAATGCACTCTGCTCCTTCTCCCACCAGAAGCAGAATATAAGCACAAATTCCAACTGGTCACCTATGAAGCAGTTATTAGGCTTTCTGATGATCAGCAGTCTCCAGGAAATAATGTCTCTGTGCACCTTCTCTCACCAGGAGAAAACAGAAGCAATAATCCCAAGATGACTACTGACAGGCAGAATGTGGGCTCTGCAATAATTGGATGAATTGCAATAGATGCTGCAGATTTTAAAAGTAAGATGAAACAATATGTTAATATCCTATGCACTGCAGGGTGCACTAAGCAATTAGATATGAAAGAGGGGTAATTTAAGCTTTAGCTGTCTAACTGGAGAGCCACTAATTTTATAAGAGCAAGATAGACTGAAAGGGGTTGGGCATTTTGCATTCTGGTTCTATGGAATACAGTGGGATGGCCAATAAATTTAAATAGTTGAAGGGGAGTGATTTCACAAAATGATAATTTTGTGCTTACTCACACTAGCCAATAAAAGAGGAGAGGGAAAGAAGATATGTGGTCAAATTAACATAAGGGGCAGGCCACTATAAAGACAGCTGGGTTTAAGAACACAACAGCACTAGGGTGGGAGTGTGGGAAAAAATTGTGCGACTCACTTTCTTAGTTTTAATATGCATTTAAAAGCAGAATACAAGAAAAACACAGTGTAAATAAAAATCACAATACACAAAATAGAAGGCAATAAGTAATGCAAAATACAAGGAAGCAATAGCAAACCAACCTTTCCCCTCACAGCACTTTGTGGCTGGGTCTGGGTGAACTTATCAATAATACCATGCATAATTCAAAAAGTCATTATAAATGCAATTTACATACTGGACCACTCAGTAACTTGCTACCAAATGACCAAACATGTCAAAACAATTCAATCTTAAGGAATTTTGGCTTTCCAAGGGTAATTATTAAGTCTTATCTTTTGTAATCAACACTTGGGTGCTTGGTCACATGAAAAGCCTCAAGACAGTACTAGTTATACATCTGTACTGCCAAATCACTATTCTGTGACTGACTAAAAAAACAAAGATTTTTTGAGACACCTGTACAAGCTGGTAATGTTTAGCTACCTCAACCTTTAAATTTGGCAAGAATATGGATGGCTACAGTACAACTAAAACTGAAATGTGAAGTTTCCAATAGATTACTGGCCAACAAAGTAATAACTGCCACTCCATGAAGGCAATGACAAGGCTAGGTCAGGGAAATGAAGGCCAGTGGACATAAAACAATAACAACCTGGAATGTATGACTGAAGAATGAACTGTAGGACAAGAACCAGTATGGATTTGTAGCTAGAAGATCACACCAAAAAAAAATTCAGTTCTACAAATCAGTTGCCACAGAAATGGACAACAGCAACCTAATTGATAATCTACCTTGAATTCAAAAAGGCATTTGACTGAACACTACACGCAATAATGCACAACAAAGAAAAAGTGCTCAGGATAGAGAAACAGTAACAGGAGTTCAAAAAACAGCTCGAAGGAAGGGCATAAAATTTAGTAGTGATGTCAAGAGACAGTGAGGTAACCAGTGGTGTGCAGCAAAGATCAGGTTTTGGGTCCACTGCTCTTTAGTGTACCTGACTTAAAATAGAGCAAAAAGTACCAACCTCTTTAAGGAACAGGCATTTATCCAGGCTGGAAAACAGAAGTATCAGCCTTAAAAAGATCTAAAAATGCTGGCGAACTAAGTAGATATGTGGCAGCTAGGAGTCTATACAAGAAGACCCAAGATACTGTTCTTGAGGCTTAACCAGGTGGTGGAGCACATATCAAGGAAGGGCAGAATTTGAACAGATAAGAAGTGGGATCAATGAATGGCCATAATAATATAGATAAACATTCAAGCACAGTATAAATGGACATCTGCTAAGGCATCCAAGATATCAGGGTGCACTGTAAAGAAAAAAAAAAAAAAAGACTCCAAGAACTCACTAGAAAGACCACATCTCAAGTAATGCATAGACAGTAAAATAATTTATAAGGAAAGGGACACTGAGCCATTGGAGGAAATCTATAGGAAGAGCAATCCATGTCCTTGGGCTCTGACTGAAGCCTAGTGGTAGTAGCAGGTGAGATTTGTACTGAATGTCTGTCTGTTTTAAGGTGGTTTACGGACAGCATTCAAAGGCATCAAGGGTCCAGAAATCAGGCTACCTCAGTGCTGCACAAGTGGCATCTTTAGCAGTCTCCAAAGAGACAGAGGTATATCTCCTCTGAACTCTGGCTCAGTTTGCTTTATATTAGAATTTAAAGGTACATCTACATGTCACTGAGGCATATGTGGCAAACAGTGACTTTTATTTGCATTTTCATTACTGTGGTACACTTTACCACAATTTATAAGATCATAAGAGGTTACTAGGCTAATGGCCACAGGGCACTTACAAGCCTAGCCAAGTTTAACCCAAGTTCCCAGGGGTGTCTGGTTCAGGCAGACACTAAAATCAGCATCTAACTATCCCTGTCCAAGACAGACACAGGTGGAACCCCCAGAGTGAATTACTGGTTACCCATCCAATCATCCAAATTGCACTTAAACAGGGCTAACAAAGGGCTTTGTTTAACATGAATATGAAGCCAGTTTTGTTGATGTCATATACCAGGTTAAGTTCCTTTGAGCGAGTGACCCGTGTGCCATTTGATTTGTGAATGTGCAGCATTTCCGTTAAAGCTGGGTCAGAGATTGCTCTATATGCAAGGCACAGGTTGCCTCTAAGCAGTCTGTATGACACAGAGTAAAGCGACACTGACTTCAGTCTGTCCACATAAAACCGATCTTAAAGACAAAATTTCCTTTGTAAGAAACCTTTGTGGTCACTCCAATTGCTGCAGGTGTTTGGAAAAGAACAAAACAAAGGGAGCGTTGTACTCTGTTATTGACCTGATGAGGGAAGAGTACAGGGGGGTTATAACCTCTTTTTTCTGGAAGCAATACTCTTACAAGATAAGCAATATAAAATGCTTTTTTTCACACTGTGGAGACACGGTGATCAAAGTTAATGTTGCTCTCAACCTGTGTGCCCAGATCTGTCACCACTGACTACATGCTTAGGATATTGCTGTTGATGTGGTAGTTTGCAAGATCACCCTCGCTAAAGGGGATGGTAATGCATTTTTTTGCATTAAGTTTAAGACCATGACTTTGGCACCGGTCATTAGTCTGCATAAGACCTTCTTGCACAATGTTGACATCGGTAGGATCAATGATTTCTCCCAGTTTGCAGTCATCAGCAAACTGTCAGCCATGGTCCGTTAGTTTTAGCCTGTACGTTGGGCAAGTAGATTCTGACCAGTAGGGGTTCCAGAATCAATCCCTGTAGATCACCAATTAAGGGTCTGCTGGAGGAGGTGGAGTCCCCTATTTTGACTGTATGAGTTCTATCAGTGAGCCAGTTTGCAACCCACCTGTCAATATATGGGTTGATACACAGCTGGGCGAATTTATCAATGATACCTGAGTGCGGGATTATGTCGAAGGCCTTGGCTAAATCTAGGTAGGCCCTCATCTATGGCTTTGATAACTGTCTCGAAGAAGTCCAAGTTTAACAGGCATAATCTCTCCTTGACAAAACCAAAACGGGTGGGGTTGAGCATTTGAAAATTTCCTACATCTTTGTTAAGGTCCATGATGATTCATTCCATGGCCTTGCAGATAAGGCTGGTCAGGCTAATGGGTCTACAGCTCCTGGGGTCTGTGCATGTCCCCCCCCCCTTTGTGCAAAGGGATGATGGTAGCTTTCTTCCATTCTACTGGGATGAAGCCAGTGCTTAAACTGTGACTGAAAAGCGTGCTCAATGGTGATGCTAATCCCTGTTTTAACCCATGTAAAACACAGTCCTGGATGTTGTCCGGTCCCATATAAGCTGTGTTTTTGGCCTTGGAGAGGGTACTTAAGACCTGCTCCCTGGAGATACTAGGTGGGGGATAGGTTCTAGGGATATGTTTGGGTATATGTGGTGGGGACAGGGGAGTGAAGTTTTCACTGAACCTGTCAGCCAGCAGGTTTGCTATATCCACAGGTTCTGTATATGCAGTACCATTAACTGAGTTCAGCACAAATTTGAGCCTTAACTTTGAGGTTATGGATGTAACTAAAGAACGTCTTGGGGTTGTCCTTAGTTAGGGAAGCAAATCTGGATTCAAAGTTAGCTTTGGAGGACTTCACTAGGAGTCTTACTTTCTTAAGTCGAGGAGGGAGTGTTTCCAGTTTTGAGACCATTCCTTCCTACTCAGACAGCAATTTCTTTCCCCTATTGTATAGCCTATTAATGGCAATTGTCCACCAGGCAGGTTTGTTTTTCCTTGAAGATCTTGCGTTGGTTCTAGCAGGTACAGCAGTGTCAATACAATTGTACAGGTGCTTGTATAAAGCATTGGTGTATAACTTAGCATAGGTGCTTGTTCCATCGGGGGGAAGAGGCTATGAAACTATTTATGCAGTTACATAAGAGGTTGTAATTGACTTTGGAGAAGTTATTTTTTAATCTAGTTGTTGCTAAGGGGGGAGGATCTTGTGTTATAGTTACTTCTAGTGAGACTGACTTCTGGTCAGATCTCACCAGGGATGGCCACGCATTGGGGGTGGTGCAGCGGTCCCCAATTTTGGTGAGCACTAGGTCCAGGATGTTTGAGCCCCTTGCGGGTGTGTCAACTAGCTGGTCAAGGGCATTTGGAGTTGAAGTCCAGGAAGCTTTGGGCAAGTGAGCTAGAACTCATAGTTTACCCAGTCTATGGATGGGTAATTAAAGTCACCCAAAGCCACTTTGTTTGGTTGTATCTTGACTGACTCAAGTAGATCCAAGTAGGCTGAGTGGATGTCCTGATTCATGGAGGGGGGTCTTATAGCTGGCAATGACCTCAAGATGGGTCTTGCCTACAGTCAATTGCAACTGAAGTAATTCAAGGGGATCATGCTGTTTAACCAATCTAGAGGTGTATTTATCTTTAATAAATATTGATACATCATCTCCTTTGGTTCTCACTCCTTCAGTTTGTGATCTGAACGTGTGGAAGGAAATGTAACCTGATATAGCTAAGGTGCTCTCTGCAGCCTTAAAGCAGGTCTCAGTGACTGCACAAATGTCAGTATCTTCCAATGTGAGGACTACTTACAGTGAGTGCAGTTTCTGGTCGAGTCCAAGCATTTAGTAGCATAATCTTGAGGTTGTTTTTAGAGGGCATTTTTACGTCAGAAATTTTGTTATTGTGGCATTGCCTAAAAAAGGCACTATAAGGATGGCAAGAGCCTTAACCAGTAACTGAAATCCCAGGGTTGACAGATGAAGACCATCCCTGACAAAGCATTGAGGTCTATCAACCATGTCATTCCAGGCTGACAAACTGGATCCTCTTTGAATGACACCAGAAACTAAGCCAATGGTTGAAGTCAATCATTTTTTTGTTTGTAATGAGATATCATCCTAGGCGAAGGTAAAATGCTGCTGTGACCTTTTCTTAATCCAACCTGGTGAGAGGAACATCTGTGTGTCTCACAATTGAGTCACCTATGACCAAGATGTTTGCTTTTGTGTTATGCCTTTGAGGCTTGACTGGTGATACACTGGTGTGCAATATATATATATATATATATATATATATATATATATATATATATATATATATATATATATATATACAATATATTATATGTACTATGTTCTGCAGAGGAAGCATTATGTGAAGCGTGCTTGTGCTTGGGAGGTCTCTGATGTTTGGGTAAGCTTCTTGTAAGGACCTCCGCATACATAGGTGTGTGCGTTGTTTGGTAGGTGCAGAAGGTGAGGTGTGCATGCATACAACCTGCTCAATATCAGATGGACTGACTGGTGAGAGAGAGAGTCTGGATTTAGGTCCTTGATGTAGATACATCTCTCACACAATGAATTAGTGTGGACTAGAAGAAGTGGGCTATCAGTGTATGAGGCAATTGCTACACTGCCTCAGGATGCCCATGTCAACAAAGCTGGCTGAAGAAACTGTGGGAAATTGTCCATTCATAATGTTAGGTAAGTTGATGTGGTCAGAAAACAGGGAGATAACAGGAAGGAACAGGTAAAGTAGAGGACAGGAGAAGTGGGTAGGATCTGTGTTGGTACCTCAAGAGCTTTGTTGAATGCATCACCTGTCAGTGAGGGACAATCACAGGAACTCACTGATGGAGCACCAGCAGAGTACTAAGGGAAAATTTGCAGGGAAAAGTGTTTGCATCTATAACCACCAATGGTGCCCACTGCTGCTCGGCAGTGTGTGATCCACAAACGTGGTGCTATGTAGCAAACGAGCACTAAACAAATTAACTAATAAAAAAGCTCAAAACAGAGCCCTGTTCCAGCAACCTTCAATCACGAGTTCTAACTGCATACTCCTGCCATTAGGGTGCAGGGGAACCCTCTCCAACAAAAGATGGCCTCGTTTAGTGTTAAAGTTATACAAACACAGCTAGATTCAGCAGGTCTGCACCAATTTCAGGAAAAAAATAAATAAATAAAAACAGTTCAAATAAGCAGGCACAATAAGTCTTCAACCAGCAATTCCCAGCTCGGAAGGGCAGAACCTACCCTCTCCTCCCACAACAGTGTAGACCACAAATCTTCCTAATGTAAAACAACTGGCCTGAAGCCCAAGTGCTTAATCCAAAAGGCTTACAATAACGGCTGCAATTTAATCAGGCTACTAACAAGAAGTAATAAATACAGTTGAACCAGTTTAAGAACAACCAGCAAAAGCAAACTAAACTAATAAAATAGGAAGAAGCACAAATACAACAGAAGTAGCCAAATAAAGTGTAATTTTTTAGGGTAAGTGGGAAAGGAAGAAACAGAAGATAATTCAAGGTTGAGAAACTAAGGGGGTGGGCCTTCATAATAATCCGTCTCTACTCAGTTGAATGAGCTGATGAGATGGGGCTGCGAGGAGTGTCCAAAATCAGATTTATAGCAGGGGTGGGCAACTCAAAAGCCACCAAGTTTAAGAACACAACAACAACTGGGCCAGAGACCAGCAATATTCAGGCAGAGTACAGCAAGCAGGCCAAACAAACACTTCAGCTAAATAGAGATACTTCTAACTAAAACAGCAATGCTGTTGCTCGGCTCCCTCCACTAATTAATGGATGTTATTCACTCTTTGCAAAGGAATTATTTGCTAACTTTTTTAACTGATCCTAGCCAAGACCCCTTAAAATGCCAACAGAAGAGAAAACTTAAAACAAAACAATGACCAAACCTTAAATGAAAAACTTCAATTCAAGATAACATGCAGGCAGAGATCAGCAACATTCAGACAGAGTACAGCAAGCAGGCCAAACAAACACTTCAGCTAAAGTTGATTTTGGTGAACAGTTGTGCACTAACACTTTCCCCCTTTTCTCCACCATAGTATAACTAAGTTATAGGTCAGGGAGCCAAATATCCCACACACAGGGTCCCATGTAGAACTTGACCCTGCAAAAAATATTGTGTTTATGTTTTCTTCTTTTTTTTTTTTTTTTTTTTTTTTGTGTTAGAGTGTTTGGTATTCAAAGTTTAAAAAAAAAAAAACGTATTCCTTTGTGAATCAATCAAATGTAGGGAAACCACACCTACAAGATTTTTAAATAAGAGTTATGAATGTATGTTTACCCCAATGTTGTTTTCATGATATGAAGGAATTCCTACAGATGATGACTCCTCAGGGAGTTCATGAAAGATGAACACTATTTTCATCACTTTCTAAAATAGGAACTCCCATTGCCTCTGATTCAGCCAGGGTTAATGAGTCAGAAGTAAAGGGTGCAATTCCCTCCCTACTATAACCACCTCAAGTCTATCACATAAGATTATCCACTGAAGCCTCAAGTTTCCTATATTTCTAGGTGTGGCACAGGCTGGAGTGAGACAAGGAGATGCATGCCAAGTAAGGCATATGAAAGTAAAACACTAGTGAGGGGCAGCTCTGCTCCGCAGTACAGGTTCATGGTTATATACTAGGCTAACAGCCACCAGGGCCTTTATAAGTCTAGCTATGTAATCCAACCAAACTGTGTTGCTATGTATCATGGGCATTAATTAAGGAGTATGTTTAGAAGTTTCTAAAGGATTTTTTTTTGGGGGGGGGGGGTTAGTTTGGGCATTACTGTCTAGCAGGAGACACAAAGACCGCACTCAGGGTGAATTTCTAATTTCCCATCCACTGGTCAAGATTACACGTAGAGTTAGGGATGGACTCTGCTTCACAGAGATGGGGAGCCTGTTCTGGAGCATGAGGATCCACCAAAAAACGCATCTGTCTCATCAACATGTCTTATTTACGTCACAAGCAAAATTTAAATCCCTGGACATTAGACGTTTTGATACTGTTCATTTTGCAGATGTGTAAAAGGTCCATCACTGCAGGATCCAAGGATGCCTTGTATGTAAGTCATAAGATCACCTCTCAGCAACCTGTAGGAGACAGGGTATACAAAAAGGGCTTTAAGGTGATCCATACAGGAGAATGGGTTTATCCTCTGGTTTCTCCTGGTAAGGAATGTTTGTGGGCATTCCAACTGTCCCACATGTCTGGTTAGGTACGTAATTATACTAAATAACGGATCTGATAAGGGCTGAATAAAGTGGCACTATGACATCCATACACCTAGATCCCATGTCCCTACTTATAAGCTGAGTGACCTAGAATGACTTTCTTACAGCTTTGGCCACATGTTGATCAAATGCCTGATTACTGTCCACATACGTTCCCAGATCCCTGATTAATGAGTCAACTCTTAAAGGTGTCTTATTGCTGGATTAATTAGCCTGGGTAGCAGTTTTCCCAAAAGGCACTTAAATGACATTTCTTGGCATTGAGTTTTAGTTTATGACTTTGACACCAATCATTTGTCTGCGTCAGACCCTCTTGTAAGATGTTTGTCTCTTGGGATGAAATTTATGATGGTTCTGAATTTGCAGTCATCTGAACCTGGTCAGCCAACAATCCTTGACATTAGCCTTTAATTCTGAAAAGTAGATGCCGAATAGCAGCATTCCCAGCACGGAGCCCTGATTTACCCACTGGTGGCTGTCTTAGTGGTGGTAGTATCCCCAATCTTGACTTCCTGGGTCCTGTCTATGAGCCAGCTAGCAATCCAGAGTGTTATATAGGGGGTTATGCCCAATTCAGTGAGTATGTCAACTACACCCAAGTGGGGGTATTGTATCGAATGTCTTAGCCAGGTCCAGATAAGTGGTATGCACAGTTTTCCCCTCAAAGAAGTCTACCATGTTTAGTAGGCACAACCTTCCCCTGACAAAGCTAAACTGGGCTGGTTCCAGTGTCTGAAGTCTGCCTATATCTTTGCTGATCATTTCCACGATGACTTGTTCCATGGCTTTGCATACAAGACTAGTCGGACTAATAGGTCTGTAGTTTCCAGGGCTGGATGATGGTCCACCCTTACAGTCCTCCTTTCTCTTGGTACAAAGCCGATTTTGAGGTTATAGTTGAAAAGTGACTCAAATGATCCTGTCAGGTCATGTTTCAAGCTACTCAGGAGACTACTCAGGAAACTATACACTGGAATTGACGCCAAAAGAGTTCATAGTCATTTAGAAGAAAACTCAATTACGGCAGTAGAACAAAAGGGCAATAAAAGAAAGTCATATGGAATAAAGGATCATTTGTTGTTACATAAAGTTATAGTGGAGAACTGTAAAAATGGGAAGAATCTAGGTATGGCATGGATTGACTACAAAAAAGCATTTGATAGTATCCCACAATCATGGATAAAAGAGTGCTTAAAAATGTATAAGATGCACCCTACACTGATTGACTACATTACAGTAACCAGGAAACAATGGCAGACTACTTTGCAATTAAGCCATGATAAAGAACAGATTATTATCCCAGGGATAACAATTCAAACGGGAATATTTCCAGGGTGACTGTCACCATTGCTATTCTGTCTTGCCATTAACCCATTAAGCTGTTTACTTAACAGCTTAGGCCATGGCTATAATTTGGCTCCTAGAAAACAACGAAGTCTAATTACTTATCTTCTCTTTGACAATGACTTAAAACTGTACAGCTCATCAGATGTGGAAATGAAAGCACAGCTGCAGATTGTTAAAACTTTTTCAGATGATATTAGAATGTCATTTGGTCTTGATAAATGTGCAAAAGCAACCTGTAAAGCAGGAAAACATCAGTTTGGGACGAGAATGTGATGTAAAAGAACTTGAGCAAGAGGGAGTGTATAAATACTTGGGAACTGATGAAGGATCAGCAATAAAACTCAGAAATACTTTAGAAGACTTAAATCAGTCATGAGAACATCATTGACATCTAGGAGCAAGATGTAAGCTATAAATCAATTTGCTCTTCCTGTCCTAACTTACAGTTTTGGAGTGATTGACTGGCCCCAAAAAGTGTTATAGACAGATTACATATTAAAACAAGAAGGATGCTTCATGCTCACCAAATGATTTATAAAAATCATTGTAAACCAAGATTATATATTTCCTGTTCCGAAGGAAGGATGGGGCTCCTTGAAATTGATTACATGTATAGATCTACAATTGTGGGACTCCACACACATCTACTGACCTCAAGATCCAAATATAGTGAAAGTTCTGAAACATGAGGAGAATAAATCTAAGATGACTTATCTGCTTAATTTAGCAGAAGCATATCAACATCAAGCAGGAATGGAAATCAAACCAGAAGTAGATAACCAGGCAGCAAATGAATGTGCCAAAAAACAAAAGACAACATATAAGGTGAAGGACCAGATGAGAAGGCAAGAAATGTGGAAAAAACATAAATACAGTTACAAGTATAGAAAACTTTTGGAAGAACCTCATGTTGACCAAGAATGAATGCAGGAATGGTTAAGAAGAGGCAAATTCAAACCAAGAAATGAAAGATTAACATTAGCAGCTCAAGATAGTGGGCTACGTACACGCTGGTTACAAAGTCCACTGAACATGTGGGAGAAACAGACAAATGTAGGTTTTGTAAAACCAAACTGGAAAAGTCACTCACCTAGTTGCGGCACACTAATGGCAGAAGGAAATTATACTGAAAGGCATAACAATGTGTCAAGACTGTTGCATTGGGGATTGTGCAAACATTATGGTACTGAAGTGGCTGAAAAGCATTGGAAACATAAGCCACAAAGCATCACAGAAAATGATGAAGTTTATATCACATGGGATCACCCATTACCAATAGTCTAAAAGATAGATGTTAGAAAACCGGATACAGTGGTCCAAGAAAAGAAGACAAAAGAAGCACTGATCACTGAAATTGCCACACCCATTAACTACAGTGTTTTGCGTACAGAGAGACACACAGTCATAAATATCAGGATCTGCAGGCAAAAACGAGAGCAATGTGGAAGAAAGATACCCAGACAGTTCCAATAGTAGTAGGAGCAACGGGTCTTATAAAAAAGAATTTACAATCGCATTTGGATATGTTACCAATACATGCAAATCCATACAAACTGCAGGAGAAGTCATTACTGGGCACATTGCGGGTGCTGCGAAGAGCACTACTGGCTGACATCAAAGATTAAAACAATCCTAATTTCATGAACTTTAATCATACTTTGACTTAGGAATGGGGTCCATTCCCATCATGGTATTAGAAACCCAAAAGACATGAAGAAATTAAAAAAAAGAGGCATCTAGGAATGCCTCCTATAGCTATGACCCAGATAAACAGTGTTCAGTTAGTGGCTCACATGCTGGAATATTCAGATGGAGTAAGATGGAAATGAGTGGCCAGAGCAATGGCTCCAATCAGCCAACCACCAAGTTGAGGCTCTTATGGCACCAAACTGGCCAAGAATGTTAACCCCAAGCCAGTGATGACAAAGAAGGAAGAAAGACACCACCCTGTAATACTGGTGCTCATGTGAGCCCTGCTCACTGCCTGACAAGACTGTAAAGATAATTGTTTTGCCATTAAGTATTGGGAGGAGTTGTAACACATTTTCTATCCTATGGAGTTAGGGACCTAACAGAAGCAACCCCATTGCCAGGATGCCTGTGAGTGTACAAAACACTTGCCTGTACACTAGCCTCCCCCCAAAACAGCTCATGCCATCAACACTTGGTGGGTAAGCCCCCAGACTGATGGAACAAATGGCCTCAAATCCATTATAGGAAGACTTGATATTCAGCAAGCATGGAGGCAAAAATGAACTAGAAACAAAATATTTCTTAGCTCCCAAAGTAAGTTAATTCTTCAAATAATTGTCAAAACTATGGCAGGAGTTGCAAAGAAATGGAAAAGATGCAATGTACATGGTCCCAATCCCACTGCACAATGAAGTGTACAGACCAAAGAAAAAATGGAATTACTCTGTCCTTTTAGAGATCATTAGGAAACACCCTTCTGGCTTTTCAGGTCTTAAGGACCTAGTTTCCACTACCACATTTATAACAGACAGATCTTCCAAGGATGGAAAGTCATTCATTTAGATCAGAACTTGAAGGGAAATGAGAAAAAGGGCTGGTACCAAGCCACTAAATGGATCTGCATGAAAATGGCTCTATCATTAGCTAACAGTAGATAGCAACTACCATTTTGAATTTATCTCCACCCCCACACACATTTTTAAGCAAACAATAGCAATGACTACCGCTAAGGACAGCAAGTAAAGGGAGGCACTGGGAATAAAACCTAGACTGACAGTGGTGCTTCTAATCCTTTTTTCTTCAAAGATTACGAATGGCGAGCTATGGCAGCAATCCAGCCACAAAACTTTTTATTTCAATGGACATGCCTCTGCAGCCTTTAGATAACAGGGATGCCTCACAACTAGTTTGAAAGCCTAACTAAATGTGCCATGTGTAGGAAGAAGGCCCAGCCTTAAGCAATAGATGCATTTCAATTTGTGGAATATGCAGATGAGATGATTTTTATAATTTCATGTAATCTCCAAAAATAAATCCTCTAACAAAGGTTTCAGCAAATGATTTATAGGCCAGATAAACTCAAAGATGTCAAAGAAATTTAGGTAAAGTGCTCAAAGATGTTAAAAAAACACACCCACTGTACATTCGCAAAACAGTGGAAAAGAACTAGTAGAGATCTGTACTCTATGATAATAAATATGAGTATTATATGATATGAGGGTGAACCCTAAGGAAATGATGGGTAGCATTATACTGTCCACAGGATGACTAGCATCAATGCTGTATGAAAAGATTATTCTCAAATATACACTTGATTAGCCACAAATGGTGCAACACTCAAAAGCTTTTAAAAAGGGAAACAATATTTTGGATGTCAGTACTCATGCACCCCTACATTCAACAGCTTAAGAAAATAAATGCCACTAATTCTTGCTTTAAAACATATCTCTCAACCTCCAAGCATTAAAAATCATAGCACTGACCCTTAAAAATAGTAGTAGAGTGCCTGAAATAGGAGCACTTTTCTTATTTTTCACAACAGAAGGTTATATATATATATATATATATATATATATATATATATATATATATATATATATATATATATATGTACACACACACACACACACACACACACACGCACACACACGCACACACACGCACGCACACGCACACACACGCACACACACCAGATATCTTAGAGTTAGAAGTAGGGAATCATTATATAGGCTTAGTTTATTTAGTTAATAAGGTACAGTGGATATAAAAAAAGTTTACGCACCCCTGTTAAAATGCCAGGTTTTTGTGATAAAAAACAGACTACAATAAATAATTTCAAAACTTTTCCCACCTAAATGTGACCTATAACCTGTACAATTCAATTGAAAAACAAATCTGTTGAAAAATATAAAAAATAAAAAACATACAATACATTGGTTGCATAAGTGTGCACACCCTTAAACTAATACTTTGTTGAAGCACCTTTTGATTTAATTACTGCATTCAGTCTTCTTGGGTACACACCTGACATCAATTAGAGAGACTCTGATTAACCCAAAATAAAGTTCAGCTGTCCTAGTAGGACTTCCCTGACATTTACTCAGTTGCTTGCTACAGTAAAACAAGAAGTTATGTACTCACCATAACGTTCGATGTATGTAGTCCATCTCGCCTCACATTCTTACCCATGGGTTCTGAGCCGAATGTTGGCTCCAACTCGGCCATACTTTAGCTCAAATTCTTTCAATTGGCTGGGCTAAGATGGTATCCCATGCTGCACTGCTCTCAATCCCCAGATCTAGTTTGCTGCGAGCACCAGCACCCACTCTCCATGCATGACACCACCTAAGGAAGGAAGAACAAGCCAAGAATGAAGGGAATTCTGAAACCAGGCCTAAACTCTAGATCCTCCAGGATGGGGGAAGGGGGGGGGGGTAAGTAAGAATGTGAGGCGAGATGGACTACATACATCGAATGTTATGGTGAGTACATAACTTCTTGATGTTATGTAGTCCAATCTCGCCTACATTCTTACCCGTGGGACAGTGTCCCCAGCACCTAAATCCTGGGAGGCTCAGTGGAATATCCTCCTGAGCACTGTGGAACCAAAGGAAGACCTGCCTCTAGATACCACATCTAACTTGTAATGAGTAACAAAGGTGTGAGGAGATGCCCAAGTAGCCACAGCACAAACATCATCCACAGACAATCTGGTCTGAAAAGCTGTAGACGTAGATACAAACCGGGTAGAGTGAGCCTTCGCTCGGAACGGTAAATCTCTTCCCCCTGAAGTATAAATAAAAGAAATACAACTGGAAATCCACCTAGACAATGTGACTTTGGAAACAGGAGACCCAATTCTGTTTTCCGAAAATGAAACAAACAACTGATCCGATTTTCTGAGGTCCTTCGTTCTGTGCAAATAAAATCGTAATTGTCTGTGCACATCCAACTGATGAAATATGAATTCTGCCTTGTCTGAGAACTGTGGAAAAAACACTGGTAATTCAATGGATTGGTTAAGGTTACTAACTGACGCTACTTTGGGAAGAAAGGAAGGATTTGGTCTGAGAGAAACCCTGTCCTTATGAAAAATCAAATAAGGTGGTTTAATTGATAAGGCCTGAAGCTCCAAAACACGTCTGGCTGACGTGATGGCTACCAAAAAGACAGTCTTCCAAGTTAAGACTTTTAAATCACAAGTGGCTGCAGGCTCAAAGGGGGGTGAATTAAGACCCTGTAGAACGAAGTTTAAGTCCCAAGGCATAACAGGTTCAGAGAAAGGAGGACGAAGCAACATAGTGCCTTTCAGGAAAGTCTTACAAAGTCTATGTGCCATTAGACTAGGTTAGTCTGCGACGTGAAAAGTAGAAATCGCCGCCAACTGGACTTTAATGGTTACGGCAGCTGATGCCCGGTTGAAAAGCATAGAGAGGAACTCCAATACTGACGAGATTGGCTGTGTAATTGTCAATCTGTTTGGCATGCGCCCAGATGGAAAATCTCTTCCATTTGCTGTAATAAATCTTCCTGTTCGAAGGCTTATGAGAGGAAGACAGACTTCCTCTCATAAGCAAACTGGGTGCCATAATCGACTCTCCAGCCGACACAAGCATCCTCCAAAAGGGCCTCAAAGAAACAGACAACTGGTGCCAGAGCCATGGCCTCAAGCTAAACACCAAAAAGTGTATAGTCATCCCCTTTGGCAAAAACAAAGTGCCCACAAATTACCACATAGGTGGTAATCCATTAAGTACGGAAGAAGTAATTAGGGACCTGGGGACCCAAGTTGATAGCAATCTCTCATTTGACAACTATGTGGCCAAAGTGGTTAGAAAAACATTTTATACAGCCCACCTAATCATGAAGGGATTCACATCTAGATCAGGGGAGGTCATCGTGCCTCTTTCCTCATCCCTCATCAGGCCCATAATTGAATACAATGCCCCTTTTGGGATGTACCTTACCAGACACCTGCAGCAACTGGAAAGACCCCAAAAGTACCTCACCAAGAGGATCAAAGGGCTCAAACAGATGCCATATGCTGCCAGGTTAAAGAAACTCCAGCTCTACTCAGTGGCATACCGCCTGCTCAGAGGCGATCTGTGCCTGACGTATAAAGCCATGTCCAACCCGGAATTAATGGACATGCTGCACCTCAGAAAATCCAAATCCCATCGAGCTATGCGCTCAAGAGACTTGAACCTCAGCACTGAAATAAATAGGACATGCTGGAGGGACAGATTCATAACCCAGAAGCTCCCTTCACTCTGGAATAAAATCCCAGTCCAGGTTAGGCAGAGTCGCTCATTGACTCTCTTCAAGAGGAATCTTGATGAGTGGATGGGAGATCGTAGGTTTACCCTGGGTATCACTTCTGTGTCACTGTTAGACAGAGGCACAGTATACTAACCTCGAAAAAGGGCATAGCAAAATTAATTTAAAATGGGTGGCGAAAGCCAAATACACTCTGGCTAGGCTTATAAATGCCCTAGGGCAGATAGCCTAGTATGAACCTATGAACCACATCCAGCGAAAAATGGTGAAGCCTAACTAATGACAGAAGTGGAGTAGCCAAGCTGCTAACCGGAGGGTCCAAAGAGCGGGATGGAGCTGCCCTGACATACGAGTCTAAGTCTGGTTGTGGGTCCAGAATCCAAGGAACGTCCATGAGATAGGGATGGAGAAAGGGGAACCAAATTTGACAAGGCCAGTGTGGAGCAATCAGAATCATTTTGCTTCCCAAGGACTGTGCTTTCTGAATAACTTTTGACAGCAAAGGAACTGGAGGGAAGGCATATAGTAGACCGGAGGGCCAATCATGGACTAGAGCATCCCTGGGTGACTCCCCCTGAGGGGGGACAAGGGTGAAGTAGCTGCTGCATTTGGCATTGAGGGGTGCTGGCAAAAAGGTCGCAGCAAGGCTGACCCCACCTGTGGAAAATCTGCTCCGCAACTTGACAGTTCAGGGACCACTCGTGAGGCATCAGAATAGCTCTGCTTAGCCTGTCTGCGATCACACTGGACTTCCCCGAAATGTGCGTTGCTATCAGAAAACGTTGGGAAGACACTGCCCACTGCCTCACTCGCATAGCCTCTCTGCAAAGGGGATACAACTTGGTTCCTCCCGGTTTGTTCAAATACCATAACACCGACATATTGTCTGAGTGGATTGCAATAGCCCTGAGTGGAAGAAAGCTCTGACGTGCTTGCAACACTAGTAGCACTGCTCATCTCCAGGACATTGATATGCAGATGCATCCCGTGCTCTTGCCACGTGCCTTGGACTGTCCTGCCTAGATAATGCCCCTCCACCCCATCTGGGAGGCATCCGTGGTCACAGTGGCAACCGGAGGCTAAGGAATGAAGGGTTTTCCCGCATTGAGGTTGTCTGTGTGAAGCCACCAACTGAGATCCTGTCTGCACCTGTCTGTGAGCAGAATAGGTTGAGAAAGTGGAAGACATTGATGAGACTACTGAGCGAAGAGTAGCCGCTGAAGGAGCCTCATATGTAACATTGCCAGGGGAACTAACAATCGTAGCAGCCATAGTCCCCAACAATTGGAGGACCAATCTTGCCTTCACTCTCCTCAGAGGGAGCAAGGCGTAAATCTGTTGTTGTAAAACTCTTTCTTTCCTGTGGTAAAAATGCCCACATGAGCATGGTGTCCAATTTGGCGCTTATAAAGGTGACATGCTGCGAGGGCAACAAGGCAGATTTTTCACAGTTCAAGGTGATGCCCAGCTGTTGACATAGGTTGATAGTGGTATCTCTGGTCTGAAGTAGCAGATGCCTGGTGGTGGCAGTAAGGAGCCAGTCGTCCAGGTATGGAAACACTTGGAATCCCTGACATCTCAAGTGAGCAGTCACCACTGCCATGCATTTGTTAAACACCCTGGGGGCTGTGGTGAGACCAAAGGGCAGGGCTCGAAACTGAAAGTGACTGGCTCCCAGCCAGAAGCGTAGGTGACTTCTGGATGCCCTGTCCATCTTTATGTGGTAGTAAGCATCCTTGAGGTCGATGGAGCACATCCACACTTCTTTTCCCAACAATGGGAGAATAGATTGTAACATGACCATTCGGAACTTGGACTTTTTCACATGGGTGTTCAATCGGCCAAGATCCAAAATGGGACTCGTGTCCCCTGTCCTTTTCGGCACCAAAAAGAATCTGGAATAAGTCCCTAATCCGATCTGGTCTGAGGGGACATGTTGGATGGCTCCTTTTTCTAGCAGCTTTGAAACCTCTGAAGCTGCGGAATCTCTTTGACTGGGTGGAACATCCGGGATTTTCTTGATTGGAGCGGGAGTTGAAGAGAAGGGAATGATATATCCTCCGGAAATTATTCGTAGAACCCATTGGTCCTGGGTGATATCTTGCCAGGCCTCCGGGTATAGTGAAATGCGACCCCCGACTGGCTCCGGAAACGCACAGTCGGGCCTCCCATCAGAAGCGGTGGTAGGGAGAACCATGAAAGGAATCGTGGTCTCCCGAGTTACGAGGGCCTCCTCTGCCCTAGGGTGTCGTCTACCTGAATAACCACCCCCCTCCCCCTGCCTCTGGAGGGGGACTCACCTTGTGCATCGGGAAAAAACCTCAGATTTCTTGAACCACATTTTCCCACTCCTCTGGGCCTTGGGATAAGACCTAGAGGGAAGGGAAAAACAGACTCCTACGGCAGAGTTTTTCCCTCTTGCTCGCACTTAGTGGAGTGTCTAGACTTGAAGGCCTCCGCGAAATGACAAAAGCACATCCAGCCATGTCTCCTAAGAGTGACTCCTGAACTTGCTGCCCTACTCGCTCCCTTGGCTGCGTAAGAGATCAGCCTCATGGACGAGTTCACAATAGAACTGAGGGTAGACATCTGATTGTTGACTTTATGAGCCTCCGCCTCTGAAACGTTACCCCTTAGAGTATCTCCAAGCTCATTTAGGAGATCTCTCTCGAGCCGTGTAAAGTGTGATAAGTAATTCTGTGACTGAAAAGTAAAGGCCGCTGAAGAAAACATACGCTTCCTGTACCGGCCCATGGTCCTAGACTCCTTGTTAGGGGGATGGATGGTGGAAGAAGTCTCAGCCAATTCCTTCTTGGTGGCCGCTGCCACCACCATGGCATCCACAGGGACTCCCTTGGATAGAAATTTCTTATCAGAAGGGGCAGATAAAAAATTTATTGGGTCTCCTGGGGACTGGTTCCACAGAGTCAGGGGTTTCCCACACCCTTCGACAAACCAGATCCAGAAGCTCGAAGGGTGGAGATACTCAGGAGGCGGAGGGCTGAACACCAAAGGCCTTCAGGAACAGAGAGTCCTCTTTGGAGGGGGCTTTGGATGGCCAGTCACCTCTTTGCTTCAAAATCTCTAGGATGTCAGAGAAAGAAATATCCTCAGAGGATGACTTAGGGGACCCCTCCGATTCCTCAAGGTCGGTGTCTGACGTGAGAGACTCATCTTGGGAATCTATGTGCTTCCTCTTGCACATTCTCTTTCTGGGTGGCTCCTCAGGCAAAAACTCTGTGCGGCCCTCAGAAATATGGGGACCACTCGTGGGGGGTACCCTGAGGCCTTGGGGCTCCACTGTCAAGAGATAGAGGGTGATCAGAGACCAGCACCGGTGCTGTAGGGGACAGAGTGACCGAACTGTATGATGCCGCTGACGACCTGGCCAGCGCGCTCAGCATGGCCTCGAAAGCTGGTCCCTCCGGGTCCGAAGATCGAACAGCCATGGAAGACCTTGGATCAGAAGGGACCAGGTCTGAAGCCAAGACAGATGGCAGGCTTCCCTGCACTGAATCACCGAGAGGGAGAGTAGGAGCCGAGAGGTGTCCCAAAGTCTCCCCCTCGGGTCCGACCGAGGAATCCTGAGTCCTGAACCCCATGGATGGCACCGGAGTCCGAGCTGACATCGGAACTGGTAAGCCAGGAGGGGCTGTCGGAACCTTCCTAGGGACATCAAACGGAGCTGAGCACTCTGGCTCCGAAAGATGAGATGTGCTCGGAGGAAGCATCGACACAGGTAGAGGGACCAGCTCCGGAGCCGACTGGGTCGGAGCCGTAAACAATTTAGCTAGTACCGGTGACTGGAGAAGTCTCTGCACCACTCTATCAACCTCCACATCCGATAAGGTCCTGGAGGATTTAGAGTGATAGGGAAGGAGATAGAGACCTTCTCTCTGAAGGAGACCTGCGAAGAGGAGATATCGGCCTAATGCTAGGTGACCGGCTCCGAACAGGCTCCGAGAGAATAGGAGCCGAAGCAGGTTCCATAGAAACAGACACTTCCTGTGGTCCAGAGGACAATGGAGCCGAGGATGTCATCGAAGATTTAGCCATTTTCTCCAGAGGCTCTGAGGATACTGATGAAGCCGGGGATCGCTTTTTAGCCTTAGAAGATTTGGCTTTAGATGGAGAAGACAAAGCTGGAAGCCCTCTCCAAACCCTCCTCGAAGGAGGGTTTCAGAAGTCCTTTCAAAATCAGTTTGTTCTTCCTTTCCTGAAGAACACGCGGGCTAAAAGCATGACAAAAAGTGCATGATTCCTGGAGGTGAATTGCTCCTAGACAGTACACACAAACAGTGTGTCCATCAGTGACGGACATCTTTTAACTGCACTTCGTGCACTTATTAAATCCCAAGGGCTTATGCTCCTTAGTATCTTTAGACATAGTCACTACATAAAACTGAGTCACTAACCCAACAACCAGACCAACAGTCAATCAGCCACAAGTGCAGGAACAGAACAAACAGACAGTACACCACAAAGACCTCTAACTTAAATGGTCCTAGAACACAAGGTCAAGAGGGAGGACTAGTTCCTCTAAATTAAACGGTCTTAGACCAAGGGAAGGTAAGTTAGCACACAAAGGTAAGCGAGGGGACAGACTAGGTCCTCTAAGTGAAACGGGCCTAGCTCGTTGGAAACAGCTAGTGGGATACCACAAGAAACACGCTAAGACAAGAAACAAACTTTTCCACAAACACACTCAAAGATAACACACAAACAGCTATGAAAATAGGTTTTTTTTGCAAAAACTTCTCTGCTATAAAGATGAAAAGAATACTTAAGCCACATCCAAGAGCGAGACCACGTCCGAGCTACACTAGCGGCAAACGAGACCAGGGGATAGAGAGCAGTGCAGCATGGGATACCATCTTAGCCCAGCCAATTGAAAGACTGAGCTATTGTATGGTCGAGTCGGCGCCGACATTCGGCTCCAAACCCACGGGTAAGAATGTAGGCGAGATTGGACCACATAACATGCCATGGTTTGCAGAGCGCTTGCAAAGCATCAAAGGAATCTCATTGTTGAAAGGTATCAGTCAGGAGAAGGGTACAAAAAATTTCTACAGCAATGGATATACCATAGAATACAGTGAAGACGGTCATCAAAAAGTGCAGAAAATATGGGACAACAGTGACGTTGCAGAAAACTGGACATCCCTCCAAAATTGATAAAAAGACCAGACAAAAACTGGTCAGGGAGGCTTGCGAAGAGACCTACAGCAACATTGAAGAAGCTGCAGGAATTTCTGGCAGGTACTGGTTGTGTACTACATGCGACAACAATCTCCTGTATTTTCCATATGTCTGGACTATGGGATAGGATTGCAAGACAGAAGCCTTTCCTTACACAGAAAAACATCCAGGCCTGGCTACAATTTGCAAAACAATGCATCAAGTCTCCCAAAAGCATGTGGGAAAATGTGTTATGGTCTGATGAGACCAAGGTTGAACTTTCTGGCCACAATTCTAAAAGGTACATTTGCTGCAAAAACAACACCTCGCATCACCAAAACAACACCATCCCCTCGGTGAAGCATGGTGGTGGCAGTATCATGCTTTGGGGTTGCTTTTCTTTAGCTGGAACTTGGGCTTTAGGCAAGGTGGAGGGAATTATGAACAGTTCCAAATACCAGTCACTTTTGGCCCAAAACCTTCAGGCGTCTGCTAGAAAGCTGAACATGAAGAGGAATTTCACCTTTCAACACGACAATGACCCCAAGCATACATCCAAATAGGCAAAAGAATGGCTTCACCAGAAGAAAATGAAAGTTTTGGAATGGTCCAGCCAAAGCCCAGACCTAAATCAAATAGAAAATTTGTGGGGTGACCTGAAGAGGGCTGTGCACAAGAGATGCCCTTGCAATCTGACAGAACTGGAGCACTTTTGAAAGGAAGAGTGAGCAAATATTTCCAAGTCAAGATGTCCCATGCTGATAGACTCCTACCCAAGAAGGCTGAATGCTGTAAATCAAAAGGTGCTTCAACAAAGTATTAGTTTAAGGATGTGCACACACAACAAAGTATTAGTTTAAGGGTGTGCACACTTATGCAACCAGCGTATTGTACATTTTTTTATTTTTTCTCCTAACAGATTTGTTTGTTTTTCAATTGAAGTGTACAGGTTATAGGCCACATTAAAGGTGGGAAAAGTTTTATTGTGGTCTCATTTTTTTATAACAAAAACCTGGCATTTTAACAGGGGTTTGTGAACTTTTTATAACCACTGTATGTAACCATTAATAGTCTAACTTTATGAGAAATACCAGTACATACAGGAAGAACAAGACCAAAACTGAAGGCCACAAGCTTAGAGCCGAGCCTAAAACATAGCAGTTGAGAGGTATTCCTCAAAACTGCAATATACTACAGATTTTGAGATTACTTAGATAGCCATCACAAATAAAGCAATTTATGAAACATATCAGTTTCAGTACTCCACCTCTTATTCTTGTGTCCATTATTATTTCAAATTATTTTAAAATAAAAAAGTGTCTATTACATTTTCATTAACTGCACTTTCCCTAGCATGTAAAGGCAATATGCCAATAGTAATAAATAAGACTTTACAAATCATAGGATCATTTCACTAACATTCAGCAGCAAAAAATGTTGTTTCGTTTGTGTAAAATACTCTGTGAATGTTCAAAATCCTCTACCTAAAATTCTGCTATTTAACACAATAGTTAGTTTGATTATTTCAGAAATAATGGCAACAGGTAATATCAACTTTAAGACAGCAATCAAAACTTGTTAATTACCAAGCACAAAACCTATTATTTTTAAGCCAACAACAGCATTTACTAGCAACTATGAAATCTGAGCATCAGATCAACCAGTTAAGCAACAAAGAACTGCAACTGTACTATCAACTGTTTTTTTTTTTTTTTTTTTTTTTTTTTTTTTTAATCAATGGCAATATGGGTCATTCAGACAGCACAAAACTAAGCCAATGGAACAGGGTAGGAAATATGTTAAAACTACTCCCAATACTTAATGGCAAAGCAATCACCTTACAATCTTGTCAGGCAGTGAGCAGGGCTGGCAAATGAAGGAACTTGTACCTGCACTACAAGAAACCAGGGAAAAGTATAGCTGTGTAAATAATTATGTGTGTTCGAGTAGATCAATGTTGCAGTACTGATTCTTGCAACTTCCTGTCATACAGAAGCTTGCAGTTGGCCTGAATACTGGAGTCTTCCTACGTCCTCCAGCTGTCAGATGCTGGGAGGTGTGTTGCCAGATGCCATCTTCAGGTCTTTCTGGTCCAGAAAACTGAAGGTCAATGCCTGCAGGCAGAGTGCAGCCTACTCAACTAACCCACGTTGACAGACTGACACCTTATCCTAGAGAAGTTGGAAGAGAGGGGATGGGGTGGAAAATGGTATAGGAACTCACCCCAGCCCTAGGCAGGTAAAAAAAGAGGGGAAGGAGGGAAATGCTACTGAACCATCGACCTACTCGAATATCTGCAATTATGAAAAGCTATCTACACAACTGTAGTATGTTAATCATAGTCAATGTTGCAGTAGTGATTCTTGGGAAGATTCCCAAAGCAGGCTATTGGGGCAAAGGGGCTGAACATTGGTCTGGAGACATAAATCTCTGCAGTATAGCTATGGTGAACCTGGCTCTATCCCTGAAAATGGATCCTAAACGGCAGTGCTTGGTGAAGGTTTGGACAGGGGAATGAGTAGCCCTTTCAAAAAGACTGTAGTAGCAGCTTTAGTCCTGGTAAATTTTGATCAGACTTGGAGGGACCAATTTTCCATGATAAGAACAGATGTTAATAAAGTCTGCAATCTACTTAGAGATGCTCTGCTTGCAAAGTTGTCTCCCCTGCTTACTGAACAATAGTGTATGTGTGTGTCTGTGTGTTGTACCTTTAAAAAGCATTTCAAGGACAGCGTGTGCATATAAATAGCAAGCACGTGCTAGCTTCAGTGCCATTTTGAGAGTGCAGTCAAAAAGTGAGCATGTATGAATGTGACAGCTAGCTTACCAGTTCATCTAAGTTAAAGTTATTAAGCCTCAACCCTGATGTGTCTGTACATAATAAAGCTGCTTGAACAGAACCCCACAGACATTAGTCTGCCATCCTGACTAGATGAGTGACATGGTTTCAGAAGTGGGATTACAGAGGGTCTATATTATTTCTTCAATAGCTTAGGTTGTTGAATGCGCAATGATCGACACCTAAGTGTCGAAGTTTCAAAATTATGAATGGCCATGTATGCAAATTCTTTCCTTGGGAAATAATTTGCTTGGCCATTATCGTGGATTTTCCATTTCCCCAATGTAGAGCGATTTTTGAGTTGGTATATTTAGTTAAGGGGGGTGGGGGGGCACAGCCCCCTACTATATTTAGGTTGAAAAGTTAATTTCATTTCCAGACGGCCTAGCAAATTCTTTCCAGAGGAAAGAATTTGTGTATATGGCAGTTGGTGATTTTGAATCTTTGATGCTTAGGTGTTGATCATTAACCATTCGAGAACCTAAGCTGTCAAAGAAATAGTATAGACCCATTTCAGAGACTGCTTTTCAGAGCTGCAAGGTGCAGAGTTAACAGTGAAGGTAAACTAAGTGAAGGCCAGAAACAAACTAAAGGTAATAAAAACTTGCACAAACAATTTATTTTATTAAAAAGAAAAAAACGAGAATTACAAGAGTACAGAATACATTATTAAGCAAGCGAGAGGCACAAAAAGTTTATTAAACTAAATGTTTGAAATTAAGATATCTGATAAAATGGTCAGAAAAGCATATACGGGGTTTAGAATTACCTCGGAATTACAGAACGAGAATGTTTGAAGTAAAATGAGCATATGTAAAGTAAAACGAGCACAAGAAAAGTATAATGGGCATGAAAAAAGATTAAACGAGCAAAACGAATACAATAAAGGCAAATAGGGTACATTACGCATAAATAAAGCAAGGCGGCTGCATGTTTTTTGACAAAATACTTTGTTTTGGCATAAACTACTATTTTGCATTGATTAAAGTTATTCAGGGCATAACTAGAGTTATTCGAAGTATCTCAAAAGTGCATACAATGTGAGTTTATTACTGTGCATTTATTCCGAAGAGTTTGTGTGCAAAATGCAACTATTTTGTAAAATGAAATCAAAATACACCCATTTCGGAAAGTTTCTTGTGCTGGGTATGTTTATTCGCAGAGGGCCACCATTACAGAGTGTTTCTTGCACTGCACAGTTATTTAGCAAAGTAAAGCCATTTTGGGAAAGTTTCAGTGTGCTGTGTACTGTTTTATTCTCAAAGTGCAGTTACTTCGAAATGTTTTTTACTCGGAGCTTCTTTTGCCCAGTTTATTTGCACAGTGCAGTTATACTGAAATGTTTCTTACACGGATGAGAGGGGCGATTTCTTACAGTACAGTGATTTCAAGAGTATTCTTGTTCCCGGCAGACTTATTTCGCAAAGTTCAGTTATTCAGAGGCTTGTACTATTGGGCATAGTTACAAGTACTGGCATACATTTCTGGCATATGTATGTGTGTGTGTGTTCATGCATACTTGCAAAGGCCTTCAGTGGCATGTGTTAATATGGCACAGGCATTTTGCAGACCAGGTCCACTTGTATTTGATCAGAATATTGCAGAAAATTGGAGAATATTTGAGCAAGAATACAATATTTTTATACAATCAGCTTATTCTGACAAAGATGCATGCACAAGCGCATTCATTTTGCTAAACTTAGCTGGGTCAGAGGCCATTGAAAGATAGCACTCATTTGTCTGTGCACCAGCAGTATATGAAGGAGAAGGGGAAAACTGTCATATTGTTGTACAGGCTGAATCAAGGGAAGCCGCAGAGTGTTTGAAACACAAATTCTGGGAAATGTGCAACCCCCAGACAAATGTTACATTAGAGAGGGATTTGTTTTACACAAGAGACCAAACACCAGGAGAAATGTTTGCAGCTTATATTACTGACCTGAGAAACAAAGCTAAAATGTGTATGTTTGGTGATTTAAAAGATGAGTTAATAAAGGACAGGTTGGTATGTGGTATTAATAGTGCTGCAGTGAAAAAGATTTTACTTCATGACAGTGACGTAATGCTAAGCAAAACTATTGAGATTTGTCAAATCCATGAAGTTGCAGAAAAGTACACAAGTATGCTTGCAAGTGATAAGAGCATGATTTCTGCAGGATCCAGAGCAAACAGACAGTATGCAACACATGGCTAGCAGAAGCTGGCCTAAGCACATGGCAGCTATAACCCCTGCGGGTATGGCAGATGAAACCCGTAGTTTTCCAGCAAGTTCTAAGACCAATTCAATGAGAAGGACATGCTCAGTGCAGTACAAGGGTGAGTCAGCAAAACCCAAATCAAGCTTTAACTGTCGCAACTGTGGTGCCAATCATGAGTCTAAAAGAGAAAAGTGCTTAGCATTTAGTCAGCAATGCCACAAGTGTAAAAAAAAATTTTGCAAATCAAGTAAACTTCACACAGTTATAAAGAAGGGTCACTTAAAACAAGATGATCAGACAGAGCTGCAACCCTACTTACTACATATATGGTGCACCAGTAATTGGTGAAAAGGTTGATGCAGTAAATTTGTTGGCAAACAATGAAGTGTTTTATACTGTCCAGATCAATGGTAAATCCACCAAGCTCAAAGTAGACACTAGTTCAAAGTGTAATGTTATACCAGCAGAGACATTTGTTAAGGTGAAAGCTGGTGAAAAATTTAATGTGGCCAGTTGTGCGAAACTTGTTGCTTAAGGAGGTGAAGAAATTCAAACCAAAGGCTCAGTAGTGTTTTCATGTTATTTGGCTAGGACCTGCCACAGCTTACTATTCTATGTAGTCAAAGACCTGTGCAATCACTACTGGGTCTCAGAGACAGTTTGAGAATTAATCTGCTTTCTTTTACCAAATAAGCTCATCATATCAGCACATGTCCCAGTTCTAGCATCAGTGAGGCTATTTTTTTCAGAGTATGCTGATGTTTTTCATGACAAGTTAGGCAAACTTCCAGTTGTGTATTCTATGAAGTTAGACCCAGAGATCAGTCCAGTCGTCAGACCAGCAAGAAAAGTTCCGATAGCTATGCAGAATAAAATCAAAGCTCAGCTGGATAAAATGGTGCAGCAAGGTGTAATTTGTCCATTTACAGAACCAACTGAATGGGTGTCGTCCATGGTAGCAGCCCACAAAAAAGGCTCAGATAAAATCAGAATATGCATTGATCTAAGAAATTTGAACAAAGCATTAGAGAGACTGCATCATACTATGGGCACAGTTGAAGTCACAGCCCTAATACCAAAATTCCACTGTTGTTTCTGTCCTGGATGCAAAAAGTTCCTTTTGGCAAGTGATGCTTGATTGCAAATATTCACTACGGACTTTCAGTACCCCATTTAGAAGATATAGATTCCTCAGGATACCATTTGAAATAAATTCTGCAAGTGAAGTCTTTCAGCATACAATGGAAGTGTGCAATTTTTCTACCATGAGACTTGATGAGCTGAGAGATCATACAAAGACTGATCCAGTTTTGCAAAAGCTCAACTACTTCATTAATGCTGGATGGCCGTCACAGCAATCTAGTGTACCGCCTGAAGTGCAAACTTATTTTCCTTAGAGAGATGAGATGTTAATAGAAGATGGCATTATTTTCAAAGGTCCTAAAATGGTTGTTCCTGCTTCCTTACAACGTGAATATATCCAGATTTTGCATCGTGGTCACCCAGGTTCTGAATCTACCAAAAGAAGGGAGAGAGGACTAGTATTTTGGCTTTCTCTAGCAAAAGACATTAAGTACTTTCTTCTTGTTCAGTATGCAATAGTACTAAACCGCATTTACAAAAAGAACCACTTCAGCTAAGTCAAGCTCCTGAACTACCTTGCTCAACAGTAGCCACTGATATATTTGAGTGGAACAATGAGCATTACTTAGTGTTGGTAGACTCTTATTCGAACTGGTTTGACATTGATTTACTACCTAATTTAACATTGACTGCTGTGATCACCAAGTTGAAACATCATTTCAGTCCATGGTAGTCCACACAAAGTTATTTTTGACAATGGTACCCAATTTACCAGTCAGTTGTGTCAGAAATTTGCAAAAGAATGGGACTTTGTACATGTTAGTAGTCCAGAATACCCACAGTAAAATGGACTAGCTGAATGTGCAGTACAGAGTGCAAAGCCTAGAGAAGTCAAAGTGTGATAATACGAATGCTTTTTTGAATTCACTCAGTTTCAGAAATATACCCCATGATGATATACTTCGCATGCCTGCTCAGTGACTTCCATCTAGGCAAACCAGAACAACCTTGCCCAGTTTTTTGAGGCTTAAAGCAAAGAACAACAAAACAACCAAAGCCCAACTATTCAGAAAGCATTATTTTCAGAAGTCCAGCTATGATAAATCGAGCAGATTTCTTTGTCCATTGAAAGGAGGAGACAGTGAGGATACAAACAGCAAAAGGTTTTGATCGGACTGGTCAAGTAACAGGTATGTGCCAAGCTGAGATCCTACTTCATGGAATCTGGAGATGTGGAGTACTGGGGAAATCGCAGACATCTTCCTGTATCAGAATTGCTACTGCAGCATTGTTCCTGTGATAGAGACTATCTCAGAGCAATCCAGGCAATGCTTCTGTTGCAGAATGTCTCAACTTCTACTTCTTTTCCTGATGATGTTCCTGATGTCCCAAAGTTGATCAATCAGCAGAGATATTCCCAGTTGCTATACCTAGTTCTAATGTCACACTATTTGGTCATATTTCCAGACCTAGTGTGAAATACACAGCAACCTGGACATAACTGTCTATATGTATTTAGTTCTGTATAATTGGATGTCAAAGAATTATTTTCTATCAATTCCATGTCAATTAAATAATGCATGACTCATTTCTCAAAGAGGGAGGACATACAATAGTGGGTTGTACAAGGACAGCACGTGCATATAAACAGCAAGCACATGCTAGCTTCAGTGCCATTTAGAGAGTGCAGCCAGAGAGTGAGCATGTATGAATGTGATAGCTAGTATGTTTGCAAGTTTAAAGTTATTAAGCCTCAATCCGGATGTGTTTGTACATAATAAAGCTGCTTGAACAGAACCCACAGATGTTCATCTGTTTTATCCTGACCAGATGAGGAGCGACACTTACCCTCAGCAAATGCCACTAAAAGTTTGTCTGCTCTGTTAGGGAAATTGGTCCTATTAAGTGAAATCTCAGTTGTCGGAGTACAATGAGGGAGTGTAGGATTCTCTCTCTCTTGTTCTGTGGTTGCAGAAAAAAAGTTGGGAAATGAATAACTTGATTCAAAGTATCACTGACATTACCTTTAGTATGAACAGTAGGTTAGTTCTGAGGTTGACTCTATAAAATACTAGGAATGTTTTTTTTTGTTTTTTGTTTTTTTTTTATCAAGTTTTGCAACGCTGAAATTTGCCTAGCTGAATTGAGGGCCAAAAGAGAGCTGTTTTCCAAGTTAGAAGTTTGATATCCGTTGAAGCTGCTGTGGTTCGAAGGTAGGTCTTGTTAGTTTTTCTCACACACAGTTTACATTCCAGGACTGGGCACAGAGTCACATCTGTGTGTTGTGAAGTGAAGAATCCCCCCCCCCCCTTTAAAAATTACTTCATTTGTGGATGAGCATAGACGGGGGAACTGGGCAGGCATACAGAGACTGCTGATGCACATATTTTATGAATGGACTCAGATAACCCTTGCTTAAATAAAGACAGGCATTCTAGTACCTGTGCTAAGGTAGCTTGCATAGGTAGATTTAACATTTTCCTGACACCAGATTGAGAATCTTTTCCACAGCTAGGTATGATTTTCTGGTACTTGTTCTCTAGCCTCTTTTAGTACAAACAGCACAAATTGTGAAAATGATTGTTTGGCTGGAATTAAAATCCAAACCTCCAAGCTGTCAGGCTGAGCATTCTCAGACTGTGACGGTCAACAAACCCATTGTTCTGTGTTAATAAATTCATATGGAGAGGGAGACTCCAAGCTTGTCCCCTGCACTGTACTAGGAGAAGAGAGAACCAGTGTTGGCTGGGCCAGAAAAGGGTTACAAGGATAATTACTGGACTGTTTGACCCCATTTTTTGCAATGCCCTTGGGATCAGGGGGTATGGACAGAAAGACAAAGGAAGAGTTTGTCCATTTGAAGGACAAGGCATCCACTCTCCATGTCCCTGATTGCTGGGGTTCTTGAAAGAATGTGCTTAGCTGCCCATTTTTCTGGAAAGCAAAACGGTCTATTTCTGGCACATCCCATTTGGGAGTCAGGTCCAAGAAAACCTCCCTTTTTGGCATCCATTCGTTGGAGATGGGGCAAGTCCTGCTCTTAGTATCTGCTAGCTGGTTGTCCTGACTCTGTATGCAAGAGGCTGTTGAGATGACTCCTATCTGGTTGGCAACAAATCCCAATTACATAGCTAGTCTGCAGAGTGGGTAAGACTGAGTACCACATCAGAAGTTATGACTTACCACAATGTTCCATCTGTGTTGTCAGTCTTCATCTATTCTTGACTTGTGGGTCTACAGTTCCAATCCTTAGAACCAATCTGGCCGTTAACTAGCTCGCATCAGCCAAAAAAATCTCTCGAGCTACAAGTCTATCCATAATGCCCCTCTCTACATTACCTCAGATTGAGTTTGTAGGCTTACAGAAGAAAATACCCTAGCTTAAGCCAGAAGCCATGTCCAAGATGTATCCTAACAAAAAAGCCCAGGACAGCATGTCGGTCCACCAGAACTCTACAGGATGGGGACGGTGAGGCAGGATGCAAGAACATATGAAGACTGATGACACAGATGGAACGTTATGGTAAGTCGTAACTTCTTTATCTGATGTTGTCAATCTTCATCTATTCTTGACTTGTGGGACAGAGTCCCTAACTACCTTAGAGCCTGGGTGGCCCCTATGGAAGAACATTCCTTAGAATCATAGAACCAAAGTAGGCTCTCCTCCTGGAGACCATATCCAACTTGTAATTAGTAATAAAAGTATGTGGAGTAGCCCATGCTGCAGCTGCGCAAATTTCTGGCACGGAAGCTTTAGAATGAAAACAGCTGAAGTCGCCACAGATCTGGTAGAATGTGCCTTCACTGGCAAAGGAAGTCTTAGATTCTTTTTCATGTAGATAAGAGAGATGTAATCTCTTAACCATCTTGATACAATAACATTAGAAAGATTTGCCCAAGGTTGTGCTCGTGAAAGACGCAAACAATTGTTCCGATTGTCTAAAATGTCTACTTCTGTCCAGATAAAATGTAATTGCCTGTGCACATCCAGAAGATGTAAGCAGTATTCGCCTTAATTAGAAAAAATTGGGAATAATACAGGCAAGTGTATAGACTGACTATTTGTCTCTGAAATCACTTTAGGGAGAAAGGATGGGTTTGTTCGGAGTGACACTCTGTTCCTATGGAAAAATAGATAAGGGGCTTTAGAACAAAGAGCCTGCAATTCTGAGACTCGTCTCACCGAGGTGACAGCTATAAGAATCAACATTTCCCATGAAAGAAATTTTAAGTCACAGGTAGCTGCAGGTTCAAAAGGAGGAAATGTAAAAGACTGCAATACAACAGTCAAGTCCCATGGTGGTAGAGGATCTTTGAATGGGGGCTTTAGATGAATGGTGCCCTTAAGAAAAACCTTACAAAGGCTGTGGGAGATTAAGGGCTGATCACCGAAATGGTTATGGAAATTTGAAATAGCTGCTAAAATAATCTTAACAGTGGAAGCAAAAGCTCCTTTACCAAAGATGGTAGCTAGAAACTCAATCGCTTCCATTTACTACCATAGAGATTCCTGATGGATGGTTTAAGGGATGCCAACAAAATGTGTTGTACAGGAAATGGGATGTCATTATGCCTGGTGACTAATGGAATTAGAGAAACCAAGCAGTCAGCTTGAGTGTCTGAAGACTGGGATGCACTAGTCCCTGAGGATGGGACAGAAGGTCCTGAACTGGGTCCAGAATCCACAGACGTCAAAGAAGATGAGGCTAAAGGAAGGGAAACCATATCTGTCGAGGCCAGTAAGGTGCAATGAGGATGACTTTGCTTTTCAACAGAGCTGCTTTCTTGAGGAAAAGAGGGATCAGAGGGAAAGATGGAAAGGCATAAAGGAGACCCATAGGCCAAACGAGAAGTGCATCTCTGGGGGACTCCCCCTGAGGGGGAATTAGGGTGAAGTAGCTTCTGCACTTGTTGTTCAGGGGTGAGGCAAACAGGTCGCAGTAAGGCTGGCCCCATCAAAGAAAAATTTTCTTCGCCACTCTGGAGTTTAGCGACCAGTCATGAGGATACACCTGCTTAATTTGTCCGCAATCACATTTAAACTCCATAGGATGTGCATTGCTATCAGAAAGCGGATGGAAGTTACAGCCCATTGCCACAATCAAAGGGCTTCTCAACACAGTGGGTAGGACTTAGTTTCCCCCTATTTGTTGATGCACCAGAATATGAACATGTTGTATGATTGAACAGCTATTGTCCCTTGAGGTAAGGCAGAATGAAATGCTTGCAATGCTAGGACTGCCCTGAGCTCCATAATACTGACATGCAGATTGGCCATGGAGTAGGACCAAGTGCCGTGGTACTCTCTTTCCCCAGATAATGCCTCACCCACCCCATCTGGGATGCATCTGCGGTCACTATAGCCTTGAGCTGAGGGATGACAAAGGAACAGCCTAGAAGAATCTCCTTGGACTGCATCCACCAGGATAGGTCGTTTTTGCATCAGCTGGATATAAAAACTAGGTGATTCATGGGGTGGGTTAGAATAGACCATTGGTTGGCAAGCAGCCATTAAAGAAATCTCATGTAAAATCCTGCCAATGGGACTAACGTGATCGCTGCTGCTATGCAGCCCAATGCTTGCAGAATATGCTGAGCTGGTATTTTGATTGAACAAAGAATAGGGTCACCCTGTGATTGTATTTTCTCCAACCTATGGAGGGGAAGGGATGCCACACAAGACAGAGTGTTGAGACGAGCTCCGATGAATTCCATATCTTGATAAGGGATCAGTTGAGACTTCGTGAAACTGACCATGATGCCAAACTGTTGAGATAGCTCCATAATGAAGTCCGTTGTTTTTAGAAGATGCCTGGTGGAAGCGGTGAGATGCCTGGTGGAAGCGGTGAGGAGACAGTCGTCTAGATAAGGAAACACCCTGAATCTGTGCAGCCTCAAATGTGCTGTGATCACTGCCACGCATTTGGTAAATACCAAGTGTGGTGAGACCAAAGGACAGCACTCAACTGATAATGACTGGCTCCCAAACGGAAGCAAAAAAACTTTTTTGAGCATCTGTCCATATTTATGGGGAAATACGTGTCTTGAAAGTCGATAGAGCACATCCAATTGTTTTCCCCTAAAATGGGAAGTACTGACTGAACCGTGACCATCTGGAATTTTGACTGTTGGACAAATTAGTTTAGAATGCTGAGATCCAAAATTGGTCACCGGTCCCCTGTTTTCTTTGGGGCTGAAAAGAATCTGGAGTAAAGTCCGGATCATAATTGGTCTGGTGGGACTTCTTGGATGACTCTTTTTCTAGCAGCTTTTGTATTTCTAATGCTGCTTGATCCCTCTGACTGGGTGGAATGTCGGGGAGTCTTGCTCGGGTTCTTGGGTAAAGGCTGAAGGGGACTGAATAGTCTCTGGAAATAATCCTTAGCACTCGGGCATTGGTAGTTATATGTCACCAGGCAGTTAGGTGCAAGGAGAATCTGCCCCCAACTGCCTCCAGAGGCAAGCAATTAGGCCCCTTTTCAGGAGCACTGATAGGGTTGACCAGAGAAGGACTACCTGGAACTCTGATCCGGCAGACCACCCCTGCCTCTAGGATGGTGTCTTCCAAGTAACTCCCCCCTCTGCCCCAAAAGGAGTCTGTACCACGTGTGTCCCGGAAAGGCTTCTGGGACTTTCTGGGATGTCTTGAACCACATTTTGCCACTCCTTTGATTCCTGGAGTACGATCACTAAGGATTGGAAAAATGTACACCCACAGCAGACAGACAGTCTTTCCATCCTTGAAAGTAAATATCAACCACAGTGTTCAAGTATACGGCAATGAGACACGAACCAAAGACCCGTTGCTAGTGTAGGCAAGAACCAAGACACGTTGCGAATAAAATAAATAAATAGATGTTTTATTCCACCACAAAACAGCAAATGACACTTTGACTAAGCGCTTTCACCAGATACACTGGCTTCATCAGAGTCTTGATTAATTTACCCAGCTTGCTTCAAATAAATACTGATGGATTACTAACATCAATCAATTATCCAATTAATCAATCTTTAACATCCACAAAGCTTGTAATTTAAAGCAACATAAACACATAATCAACCTGAAATTTCTAACAATAACATTTGCCTTAAAAATTCATGAAAATTATTAGTAAATGTAAAATTAATATATAAAAAGGGAAGAAGTATCCTGCCATACATTTCATACATCCAAATGAAATAAAATTAATGTATAATGTATATAATATAAAATAAAATATTGCCTTACCAAACTTTTAACAATATTTGAATAAATCATTGGTTGAATAATCTTGCTAACAATGTATAATACATATTTGATTTGTCCATCCTACCTTTAAATAATGTTAATGACAAATAAATAATAATTGATATTAAATGAATAAAATGAGTGTAATGAATAATGTACAAATATGCTTAAAATTCATATTAAACTTGCCCTAAACTTCAACAAAGGTTTCAAGGAAATATTCTCATTAATCCCAGGTGGTCTAGTGGCATTTAATCTTATTTGCCACTCCATTTCACGCAACGCCACATAATTTTTAATGTCACCTTGGTAATCAGAATAGACCTTGTCAACTATAAAGAACAAAAACTTTTTGAATTCATGGCATTTTGCAAATTGTCACCCTCTACATCAAAGGAGGGGACTAGTGAAGGGCCAAATGGTTCGTCTATCTAAGTTAATCAGTGACGATACAGTGTATAAAAAAGAGATGTACACACTTATAGGTTTATTCCTTGAAAGGGGTTACCCGTTGAATTTATTAATCAAAATCAAACGGGAAGTGTATAAAAAGAGGAACACTAGGTATGTCCCAATTTTGAGAGCAAGGGTTCCCCGGATTGACTACAAAAACGTGAACGAGGCTGTGGAAGAGGACAACAAATTTGGGTGTTGTCCTAAATTTGTTTTAAAATATAATGAAATCTCTTTGGGCATTCGTTCAAGTTTGAACAGTATATGGGAGCATTTTTTGAGTATAGATACAAGGAATATATTGGGTGATAGCCCTACCATAGTTTTCAGTAGGGGTTCCAATTTAAAAGATATTTTGGAAAGAAATTGGAGGGGTACTAGACGTTCCTTTATGAACAAATGTGGTTGTTGCAAATGGTGTAGGTATATAGCTGTAGGGGCTTACCTCACCGTTAATAGTTTTGGGCGAACCATTGCTTGCCCTGGTATGTGTAATTGTCAAACCAAGAATTGTGTCTATATAGCAACTTGTATGTCATGCGACACATTTTATGTCGGCATGACAACAAGAAGCTTGAAAGAAAGGATTCGAGAACACTGTGGTTCTATTAGAAGAGGGGATGAACATAATGCACTCTTCTTACATTCTCAAAAATGCCATGAATTCAAAAAGTTTTTGTTCTTTATAGTTGACAAGGTCTATTCTGATTACCAAGGTGACATTAAAAATTATGTGGCGTTGCGTGAAATGGTGTGGCAGATAAGATTAAATGCCACTAGACCACCTGGGATTAATGAGAATATTTCCTTGAAACCTTTGTTGAAGTTTAGGGCAAGTTTAATATGAATTTTAAGCATATTTGTACATTATTCATTACACTCATTTTATTCATTTAATATCAATTATTATTTATTTGTCATTAACATTATTTAAAGGTAGGAAGGACAAATCAAATATGTATTATACATTGTTAGCAAGATTATTCAACCAATGATTTATTCAAATATTGTTAAAAGTTTGGTAAGGCAATATTTTATTTTATATTATATACATTATACATTAATTTTATTTCATTTGGATGTATGAAATGTATGGCAGGATACTTCTTCCCTTTTTATATATTAATTTTACATTTACTAATAATTTTCATGAATTTGTAAGGCAAATGTTATTGTTAGAAATTTCAGGTTGCTTATGTGTTTATGTTGCTTTAAATTACAAGCTTTGTGGATGTTAAAGATTGATTAATTGGATAATTGATTGATGTTAGTAATCCATCAGTATTTATTTGAAGCAAGCTGGGTAAATTAATCAAGACTCTGATGAAGCCAGTGTATCTGGTGAAAGCGCTTAGTCGAAGTGTCATTTGCTGTTTTGTGGTGGAATAAAACATCTATTTATTTATTTTATTCGCAACGTGTCTTGGTTCTTGCCTACACTAGCAACGGGTCTTTGGTTCGTGTCTCATTGCCGTATACTTGAACACTGTGGTTGATATTTACTTTCACGTTTGTGGATTCCTGTATTGGAGTCGAATTTCTTTTGTGACAGTCTTTCCATCCTTTTCATACCTAGACACAGTTTCCTTAACTTTGGGTCCAAACAATGAGGATCAATCAAAGGGAGAATTGACAAAGGAAGACTTGAATGGTTCCACAAACTCGCACAGGTGCATCTAAGCATGTCATCCAATGGCAACACCTGAACCTGTTGACCTGGTCACCCCTTCGGCTGCATGTGCAAGGAGCTTCATGGAGGAGTTCGAAATAGACTACAGGGTAGCGAACTTGGAGACCACTTTCTTTTGAATCCCCTCAGCCACTGCTCCTGCCATGGTATCGGACAGCTCCTTAACCAGATCCCTCTGAAGTCTAGTCAAGTGTGCCAAAAAGTTGAAGGACCTGATGGAAAAGGTCGATGATGCATAAACCCGCATGATGTCATCCTCTAACTAGCATCTGGTTTCTTTGGAACTCTCGCATCAGCACTTTGGAACCTGACAAGAACGATTTCTGACAGGAAATATATCTCCCACATCCACACAGACAAAAAGACATCATCTGGCTTTTGCTCTGGTAAGACACTCAGCACGTATCAGCTTGCCTTGCTTTAGTAAGTAGTCAGGGAATGTAATTCTTTAGTCAGTCTGGGACACTTAGTGAGAACAGTTTACTATTGTTGTCTGCATCTGTAAGAAACCATCCAGCTATATTTTTTTCATATCTCAGTGGTTGAAACTCTGGTTTATTGTATTCAGGATTCTTCTGTTTTCTTTTTTATTAATTACCATTAAATATTTTAACAGTTTTCATTGTGGCTGGTCCTTTAGAGAATACTTTTAACACCTCGAGAGTATGTTTTAGTGACACTGTGGCCGCTCCTGAAAGCCTTGCTGCTTTGGTCAACCATTTGTATTAGTATTAATTTTACACAGTAAAATTGTGCACCCTTTGTAAGAGCCTTAGGGTAGCTATGACTAGTGGTGGCGTGATTACCTCAGAGTCATGGCAGAAAGGGGCACAGCTAGTAAATCTGTGCCAGCTTTTCCCAGGTGTGTATGTGTGTGTGGAACTCAAATATCCAAGTGTGTGTGTCAGCTCCAAAGGGGTCAGCATGGAGTTTTGTGTGGGCCTGGAGAGAGTGTGTCCAGCCCCTGGTCTGGAGCGTGCTCTTAAGGGAGTTTGTGCTTGGTGTATCTGAATATACTGTGTGACTCCATCTTTGGTTAGTGGTGAAGATAGAGTCTCCTTGATTGCTGGCCTGGAGTAGGGACCAGTCAGTTTCACTGCACAAATCTGAAATGTCCCTCTGGAGGCCTATATCCACCCCCCCCCCCCGCCATGGATTAATTTTTCTCCTGTAATGTCTCAAGGTATTCGAGCATATGGAATTTGCAGTTGAGAGCTCTCATGGTCAGGGTCGTGGAGGTGCAAATCTTACTGCTTGTTAGATTTGCAGGAAGATTTCTCTGTCATTTGGCAAAGGCTTCCTGGCTGCTTTCCCAGTTGCTCCCTTGGTGGATTCCATGGACTTCATGGTTGAATCTGCCACTGGATTTTTCAGAAGCCTTTGTGAGATTCAAGCACTCTATAACAGTAGTCTGGCTTTGCAGGGGGAGGAAGTCAGGTTGCAGAGCTATGTCATTATACACATGGTTAAAGATGTCATGGACTGGAGAAATTGAGAAAGGCAGGAAGACTCAGGAGTGTCCCGAGATTAGCTTACACAGCGGAAAATTCTTTAGCTTCCCATTTGAAGGCCACCTTCATCTTATGAAGGGTGCCTCCAAAGGCCAAATCCTCATGTGGCATGGCTGAAGATAAGGTTTCTTCATAATTTGAGTTAGTATACTTCTGGAAATGGAAGCAATGTATATACGCCAACTCATGATCCTCCTCTGACTCAGAGAACTCGGTCTCCTTTGAAGGAAGTGTTGCTTTTCCTTTTCCCATGTGAGGTTCCTGAAACAGGTTCCTAAAACATGATCCTTTTCCAGGGTAGACTGCCTATACCTCATGAAATCCTAAGCCATCCTGATTAAGTCCTGTTATAGGACCAGAGCTGAAGAGCCACGGGACTCAAACTGCTTAGGCTCGGACAAGCCTACTTGTTTCTAGGGCTCAGGTATTCTCTGTTTGGAATATTCATCACATCAAGGATGGATGGCAGTGACCTTGATACAGTTCCCAGGCAATTCTTCCCTTACAATCCAGTTAAAGGACACCACCCTCACCTTTGGTCACAAGAAACCTGGAATCATAAGCCAAATCCTGCACAGCAGTTTTGGACTCAACCAGCAGCAGCTTAGTGCTGGACTGTGAGGACTGGGCTGAAATCATGGCAGCCTCCAGTGGGGTCATGTCACATGACTCAGGCCTAACAGGAATTGGACAAGGGGTATGCAAACGTGCCTCACCTGTGTTAAGTCTTGGTGAAGAAATCAGAAAATCCTTGTAGGGTATTTGATTCCCACATGAAATGTAATTAACCTTTTTAAACATTAACAAAAACATACAATAGTAGAAGAATATCTCCAACAGGGATACCTATCTGTAGAACAGGTAAAACAATGGACTGATTATGATGATTAACATGGTCTTGTGTTTATACCTCTCAACCTCTTAGTACAAGAAATCTGAACAAAGCCCACAAAATGGGGCAACAAAGAACCCAAAATAAGGACATAGCTTAAATATAGCTACTACAAACTTAGTAAGTTGCTAGAGTATCAGGGTTTGCTTTAGCATACATTTTTCTGAAGGATGTGAAGTCTGAAACTCAAATGTTATTTAGTGACTTCAACACGCAGATCATCCCAGTAATTTGCCAGATAATCACATATTTACAACAGGCCAAAAATATGAGCCACAAGTCTGGACATTCTAGGAAAATCTGGACGGCTTAGAAAGGAAAAATTACTTGGCAAGTTGGCATGAGTATGGAAGGCTTAAACATCCGAGAATGACTCTACAGTCTGCAACTTTACACTAAACGTTTTTAAGTTAGGAAAATGTATGGCTGCATGTCACAGCAGCCACTAGATGGCAGCAGTGGACAGCTCATAATGTTTTTATCACTATATATGCAAGTCTGGATGCTTAAAATCCTTCAGAGGGCTGATTTTTTTTTAACTCAAGATCTGTAAACACTGAAATCAGTGCAGCATACTCCACTGGGTATTAACATTTTACAGACTAATTTGGAGAAATCATTACAAGCTCTCGTGTTATTCTCCATATAAACTTTTCTTTTTACTTGTTCATTAACAAAATGTGTGTGCAATTTTCCTAGATGGAAAGAGTACAAAGTACACAAATCCAGAAGATGCAGTGTCTAAACCTTGTTTCACTGAAATGGCACTCCACCATGAGTAATAGAAAAAAATGCATCTTTTGCCCATCAAGTAATGCTTTTGTGAAATTCTAAAAGAAGACTTATTCAAATTTGGAATAATTAGTTTTGAAAGGATTAGAACAGAATGCAGCTTTTGTGGAAAATGATAAAGGTGGAAATAGAGCGGACAGACTTTTTTTCAAATATACCCTCAGAAAAAGATCTACGAGATGTTTTGTATATGGTACTGGTACAGAAGCAGATTCCATGTTGGATACAAGCTCAGTAAAAACACACAAAAGTGTTGTGATTTCACAGTAATGTGAGTATTGTTAATTTACAGGTATGACCATTAATTAATTCAGAGATGATGTATAGTGCTAACATAAGCACACACCCACCCCCCCACCCGAAGGAGAAATACACTGTGCCTCTGGATTGCTGAGTTTTAAAAATCTGCATAATTTACACATGTTCAGCTTCACACTGCTGGCAGCGATGGCAGTCTGCATGCAGTCCACAGCAGTATACTTTTTATCGCCTGCAGCTGATCATCACTTATAAGAAATGCTGATAAAGTTGCATTTACTTTGCAAGTAAGCAGGTAATATACCAATAGCAAAAACAGTACGAGACCATTGCACTTTACATAGGCATGAACAATATACAGACAAAACAAACAGCACCAGAATTACCTGTTCTAAAGACTTAAAACTTGCTTGTGATATAAATAGGACTGGCTGGAGAGACAGGTATGTGTCCCACTGATTACCCCAGTGTATGGAACAGACTCTCCATTCATGTAAAGCAGAGCTCCTCCCAAAACCAATTCAAGTGCAACTTGGGACAACTGGATGTAGAACAGGAATTCATCACTGGTATGGCATCTCTAATGGACACAGACAACCTGTAAATGTTTTATCTCCCAATCCCCCGCTTACACTTGCAAAGGGTATCAGAACTTGTCAAGATTTAGGATGCATGGTTACGCTTAAAAAGACCCTTGTGGTTATTAGCCTAGTAAACACCTATGGACCTACGAAAAACAGTGACATGTCCTTAAATTCAGTTAACATAACCCTGTTTCACAGAGGTCCCAGATCAGATCTGTAAACCAGAAGCTGACTTTTACAGTTCTGTGTCATTCTAACAAAATGACATTCTTCAACTGGCATGGAATGTAGGTGGCCTACGATATCCATTAGCAGTGTTTGGGGGGGGGGGGTCTATTCAGACTGAAGAAAACAAATGTAGGCCTGGTCACCAGTGGATAACTTATTAATATAGGTTGTATGCCTCTTGGGATTACATTATGTTGGTTTTCTGTAATTACATTAATTCCAGTCTAAAATACTAGGGATGAAAACTCACTATGGCTGATGCTGGGTCAGGGAATTTCAAGTCTTCAATGGTCAGTTCTATTTCATCCTTGCAGTACTATGTTCTTTTTCAGTTACATTTCATACCATTTCTTACTGCTTGCTACCTTTTTTTTTTTTTGGGAGGGAGGTGGAGATAGTAAAAGGCAGCTGCCCTTGCACAAATCTTTATTATGTGTGGTTTTCGGCACCTACACAGTGCTGCAACACTGCATCCTGTTGAGCTGTTGGCCTGAGGTTTGTCACTCTTTATAGCTATTGCTTCGTTATTGCTTCTTGACTGCAGCACAGTGTGCAAACCCTTTGGCCTTTTAAATACAATACAGCAATACTATTATCTATATGATAAAAGAAAGACCAGAATATTAAGGTTACAAAGCTTACTGAGGCCATTCCTTTCAGTTGGCAGTCCATTTGAAGTTGCCTAACCTTTCTTCACTACCTCCTTAACTCAGTACATCCAGATGTATTCACACTAGAATTTGTGATGCAAATGTTTGTCCCCAGAAAAATTCACTCACACAAACATATGTTTGCAAATGCTAATGTACACAGCACTTAACCTACAAGAGTTTAAACCGTAAGAGACACAAAAATGAGCCTGCAATACTTGCGGTAATACGTTCACTGTATGCCATGGATTGCAGGTTCTGTCGTCAGACTCTGCCCTGTAGTTTGCCTGGCTGCTTAGGTCCTCATGGATATACCAACACCACCATAACAGCAACCTGAATGGCAAAACTGTATTGTAGCTCCATTTGTCTGTGCAGGTAGATGCTACGACTGTGAATACAAATGCTGTCTGTTGGGGGTCTGCTGTAGTATTCATGGTGTGGGTGAGGTTGTCTGTCTGTATGTGCACAGATACCTAAGGAATCATCCCTACTGTATCTATCCTGATTTTTCTGCAAGGTCAAGCTTTATTACTTGTGAACACAAGACAGACCATGGTTGGGTAAACTACTGCACTGCTTTAGTAAGCAGTCAACATGACTGGCTATACAGCTGCAGTGCTGCAAATGTCCATGTACCTAACCAGGCTTTTTTTTTTTGACATGTGATGCCCCACCACTGACCCAGTAATCAAGGAGCCTCAATCCTCATCACTGGCACCAGTGGGGGACGTACATTGAAGCTCTCTGCATCAAGTGCAAATTCCCTTAACAGCACATAGAGACCACAGTCAGTCTGGGGCTGGTTTCTCCCTCTTTCTCCAGATCCCCAATAAGACTACCCACTAGCACAGCCATACAGTTGAGATCTAAGCTGAGTGGCCAGTCCAAGACCTCCAACACACACACACTCTCCAATCAGTGCTTCGTGTCCCTGCCCAAGTAGCTCACACACCTGGGAAATTCTGGCACAAGTTTACTAGCTATGCCCCCTTCTACCCAGACTATAAGGTAGCTATTACTGCCACCAGCCACCTCTTTAAGGCCCTTAACAAAGGGTGTCCAATCTTACTGTGTAATGTTACTATCAATACAAATGGTAGTTTGACCAAGAGCAAGGTTATTAGGGGGGGCCTACACAGTGTCACCAAATAAATATACAAGTACTTTCAGAACTTAAATATGTCTAGACAGACCAGACACAATGAAAAGTTTAAATATATTTAATAATAAATAATAAAAGAACAAGACAATACTAAATATACATTTACAGTAATATCAGAGTTCAAAATCACAAGAAATATTTAAAACAAAATTACAGGACAGTCTCAAATAAATAAAGAAAAACATCTACATTAAGATTTGCTATATTCCTGACTATATCTAAAAGAATACTACTATGCCCTAGTACAGTTAATTTGAGCAGCAAGGCAAATGTGGTGAACAGATCCTCTAGTTGATGTAGTCAGGTCAAAGACAGAATACTAAGTCTCGCTCAGAGTTTTCTTAAATTAATATCTCAAATATTGCTGCTGGGATAGCATGCAGAATGACATAATTTCTTGTCATCTGACTCTATCCCAGGTAAACCCCCCCACTACTAAAAGCTAGCAGTACTTGGCATCTGTCTGTGAAAATACATACACAAGGCCTCTTCCTCATACCTTTGCAGATCCTGGAAGTCATAAAACAATAAAACACTTCGAAGGCAATACAGAAAAGTTATTTAGTACAGACATTACGTCTCCTCGCCCATAAAATAATTTACATTCAGCTATTTTTCCGAAGTTTACCTATTGTATTCCAGTTTCCCTGTTAAAATATATACATTTAAACAGTTACAACAGTGTATATGTACATGTCTGTTCTTTTCCAGTAGGGTACACTGTGATTACATGTTTAAGCTCAGTACTTTACAAATCCTTTTCAATCCACACTTCTGTACCAGCAGTTTGATATACACATAACATACTGTTCTAATACAGTTGTAACACAAGCATCTTACACAAATCATTTTGATATTCTTCAATGACATATTTACATAATTCCAGACAACTGTGCTGGCAGTATCTCCCCTTGTCACACTTCTATATAAATCATGTTGATATTCACAAATGTCATACAATTATTTACAAAATTCCAGATAGCTGGGCTGGCAGTATCCCCCATTGTCACATGTCACGTACGCTTTCTCCCTCTATGCCTATCAACCAACAACCCCTCCTCTCAGATATCCTGAGACAATTCCTTCTCAACCCAGGTAACCCTAGATGCACACAGTATGAATCTAACATACAGAGCAATCACCAGAAAGTCATAAGGAAGTTCATGCCTCTGCCAAATTCCTGCCCATCCATCTGTCGCTGGGGATGGACATCCTTGTCTCAACAGCATGGGCATCAGGCTTTATCCCAACTAGACCATGACCATGCATGTTTCAGGATGGACCCACATGAAGGTTGCAAACCGTCCTCAGGCTGGGGGAACACCATGGCACCACCTCCTCTAACTTCAGCCAATACCAATCAGTATATTAGCTATGGAGGCATTACCTCTTAAGCATTAACCCTTCCCTGAGGTGGCTGATGTGAGCACTCTCAATGCCATCATTGTCAGTGGGGTATTCTATGCCTTTTACATGTGTATGTATGGCTGCTACAGACTCCGGGTGCCAGCTTGGTATTACCAAGCTCATGTATCTCCTCACTCTCGTCACCCCCAAGACTCTTCCAGCATCCTAAGCCACTATCCAGAACTTAGGCTTTCTGGGAAATAGTAAAGTTTTCTTTTTAATCCCCTCAGATGTCATCCTACGGGCAGGACTCCAGGGCCACCAAGTCCATGCTAGGTATACCAGCCATCTACTCCAACCCCCAGCAACATTTACTCTTGGGCCAGTCATGGATCCCAATGGCAACCTGGGGGCTTGCCCGTCTGTGGTTCTGTAGGGGTGGGGTTCTTTCATATGCTGTATCCACACTCTTTCCTGCTCTCAACCTCATCAACTACTTCTAAAGGCAACTACCCTCTTTGGAACACACCTCACCTTAGGTAGAGTCATCAATGAATGCCCTCGCACACAGGAAGGGCACACCCATCCATCCCTGCTGCTCTGTCAGTCACCGGAGCTGCTAATCAAATCGAGGTCAGCTGGGCCACAGTCATGGCTTCATCCCTCTACACAACTGGAGCTGTGGTCATTGTCCAAGTTTCACCCCTCTCCACCATACAGTTAGTCACAACACAACCCCACAAGAAAAGTTTGCCTTGTCATGTTTACTTTATCTTTTTTTTTTCTTTTTTTTGGGTGGGCTGCATCTATAGATTTAGTGTCTTTAACCTCTGTCCACCAAGCTAGCTAGACAGTTACCTTGTCACTTAAGCAAGAACTCTCCATTTTGTGGTGTACTTGCTTGCTAGCTACTGCCTGCAGTCAGTTGTTCACTCTTCAACCATGTGTACATACATATCTACAGTGTACGTGGTGAGCTACTGCCATCATATAGTTTCTTTGTTTCTCTCAACTTGGGCTTCATAACATGAATTACTCAACTGCCTACCAAGGTACAAACCCAACATCAACCATCAAATAAAGCACAGAGACAGAAACATGACGGCAGCCTTTCAATCATTAAAATAATGTCTTACGGCCTATAACAGGCTTCTCATAGGAGGCTTAAAGCACAGGTCTCCCAAATAATTTACCACTCTACACCGAGTCAAAACACAGCCTTGTGAGTAAATGCAAAAGATAAAAACGACCAACAAATCTTCAATATGCAGACTCAAGTCAAAAAGTTGCCTGAAGTACTTCCAGAATGAAAAGAAAACTTCACAAAAGGAAATCTGATTCTCAGAAATGTGATAAAAACTGCCTCTCCTTCACCTGATAAGCAGACTGGTAGGGGCGCTCTACCTGCCATAGAAATCTCTTCTCTCATCATTTTGAAAACTAAGAGATCTGGATGACTTGGAACTTAAAAACAGTGAATAAAGGAAGGACTGAAGGTACATGGCCTACTGCCACCAGCCCTTCTCAGATACACCACAGTGTCAAATTAAGAAGGTAATGGTCACCATCAGAGTCTAAAGCAGATAAAACCAGAAGTTGCCCGGGTTTACCTAGGACCAATAAGAATAGAAGAAATATATACTTGTTTCCTGCTTTTCTAAGCTAGTATAGTCCAATTTTCAGGTTAGTGCTGAATTCAGGGGTGTGTTTAAAGTTTCTGTGTTTGCCCACACCAGCTTGTCTGTCCCTGGAGGAGTAGTTTCAGCCCAGAAATTAGTAGTTTATTGGCCATTTTAAGCTAATTTCAATCTCTTTCATTCCCTGCTATAAAAACTGCATTTGCGAGGTTTTTGCGCTTGTACACAGCTCAGCAAGCTCCTGTCTGGTGCCCTGCAGAGTTCTACAGCAGCAGCGAGACGAGAGACTTTGGAGTTATTTTTCTGCATTTTCTTGCTGCCTTTAGACAATTCTGCCTAAAACGCAGATTTTTAGCATTTCTGTGATTTAAAAAGCTTGTTTCAGCTACATATTTACACTTATTTTACTGTCTGCACTTTTATAAAGTCGTTTTTGTGTTTAAATTACCTGTTTAACTGTTATAGGTTACACAGTGAAGTGCGATAGCCATTATTGTGCATTTAAAGTGTTTTTTTTTATTATATCTGCTTTATTTTCTGAAAAAAAATATATATACTTATTTCCCGCCTTTCTAAGCTAGTATAGTCCAGTTTTCAGGTTAGTGCTGAATTCAGGGATATGTTACAAGTTTCTGTGTTTGCCCATACCTTAATTGGATAGAAGGAAGTTTTGCTGTTCACCTGTGAGAGAGGGGAGCTTTGAGCAGCCTATCTGTCCCTGGAGGAGTGGTGTCAGGCCAGAAATTAGTAGTTAATCGGTTAGTTAGGGTATAGCTATTTCCGGCTCCAGAATGTCTCCTCTTCAATTTTTCCCTTGGATCTACACAAACATTCAACTTAAGCACTCAAACCAAACATTCAACTTAAGCACTCAAACCATTCACTTCTCAGCCCAGCATTTGCTCAAAACTCATAGCAAGCACTAATAAACCCTAGCACTAGACCCTCCCTATACTGTACAGAAGGACAAGGCTCTCTATTCCACCTTACCAGCCAATCAGTAAAGTAGTTCACTGTACCTATCCAGGCATATCCAAAGGGCAGTTTCACGTGTACTCTCCAGTCCAACTGGTGAATCCTGGCATTTTGAGGGAATGTTACAACTGCCTCATGTACACAGACAACCCTCTGCTCCTACCACCAAACACGAATACATGCGAGAGATGTAATTATACAGCCCAACTGGAGGCTAAGCTCTCAACCCAAAACTGGATCAGACAGTCAACAGGAGAAGGGAATTACTTGCATCATCACCAGTCTCACAAAGACCTATTAAACCAGCACTGGCAAAAAACAGACAAATACACAAAAACATACTAGGAGGCTCTAAATAAAAATCTGCAAAAGCAACAGAGACCTCCAAAGCAGACATCCAAGCAACCTCCACCCCCCCCAACACAAACCATGAAACACATACTTCACAAAACCAGTGTGCCACGCAATCGCAACTCTTAAGGCAAAATAACACACCCAACACACTAGTAATAGGTGAACTCTATAGTCAGGCACACTGACGTCCCACTCACCAGGCTGAACAAGGAGGTTAGTGTTAGCTGCCTGTTGGGTGCCAGGATCGGCCACATAACACAAGCACTCAGGTCACTCCAGAACAAGTACAAATATGACTCTGTCATTGTCCACGTTAGTGTGAATGACCTGAGCTGTACCTCCCTGGACTACATGAAGAGAGACATGGAAAAGCTCTCTGATCACGTAGCCCAGGCCAGTATGACCCTGACCCCGAGTAGCATACTGCCCTCACCAAGAATGATATCACGGTATAAAGAAAAAATTATCAATTTCAACAACTGGCTAAGCTTCTGGTGTCATTCAAAGGGGATCCAGTGTCTGTCCGCCTGGGATGACATGCTCGACAAGCCATGCTGCTTCACTAGAGATGACTTGCACCTGAACCCCTTAGGCTTTCAAATACTGGCCAAGGCTCTTGCCACCCCCCATAGTGCCTTTTTAAGGCAAGCTTCAAAAGACAAACCCACCACCATAAATAGCACAAGTAACAACAAACTGAGGGTAATGCTACTCAATGCCAAAAGTCTAAACTTCAAAATGCACACATTCAAGGCACTCCTCAGTATGGAGAAAATCGATGCATGTGCAGTAACAGAAACCTGGTTCAAGGCTTCAAAGAGCACCCCAGCACTACCAGGGTACAACTCATACCATATATTTTGGCCACAGAACCCGGACCGAAATACAAAAGTGGGGGGCATATCTATCAAGGATACCCACACCTTCAGGTTGGTGGCACAGCACGATGCTTCAGAGATCATCCATGTACAACTAACAATGGCAAAACTGCAATTCAAATTGCAGCTTGCTACAGATCACCCAATATGTCCCAGGACCCCCATTCCACATTTCTGGAAACATTGGGAAACATAAAGGTCCTACCAAATACCCTAATATTGGGTGATTTCAATTACCCAAATATTAACTGGGAGTACTCGAGTACTAACTCCCTTGCCCAACATTTCCTAGAATTTATAAACTCAAACGCCCTGGATCAACTGGTCAACACTGCCACAAGAGGTGACAACATACTGGACCTGGTCATCACCAACATGGGGGACTGGTGTTCCACACTGGAAGTCAACCCCTCGCTGGTTAGATCTGACCATAAACTAATCACTCTGGGCATCCGCATTCCGCCCCCACCCCTGGTCAAGGAAACCACTGTGAAAAGCTTTTCAAAAGCAAACTAAGTTACTTAAGACCGAGGTGGAAAGTTTCAAAGCCCCCATGCTAAAGGGTAACGCTGTCCAAGCTGCAAAATCCTTTACTAATGCACTTTATGGGCACCTACAAGAATGCATGGATCATGCTATCCCAATCAAAACCAAGACTACAATAGGAGGAGGAAACTAGTACAGAAGAGAGTAAAATTCCAAGAAGGGAAGACATCCCTGATCAGTATCCGCAAGAAACTATGATCCCTCATAAAATCATCCAATGCTAGTTTCGAAAGAAAAATTGCCAAGGACTCCAAAGGTAACCACAAGGCATTCTTTAGCTATGTCAAGAATCTAAGTGGCAATTCTCAGATCTGCTTGGAGTTAGTACAGAATGGCACAAAATACAATGAACTGACTGATATCGCCAACATCCTGGCAAAAAGGTTCAGTGCAAACTTCACCCCCCCACCCCCAAAAGGGCCCATAACCAGACCAGATGAATGTAGAGCCCCTGAAATGACAGACACTCAGATTAAAACAGTTCTCCCCAAAAACACAGCATCAATGGGAACGAACGGTGTCCCAGGCTGTGTCCTACATGAGCTCAAAGTTGAATTAACTCCTTAACTAAACACACTGTTCAAACTCAGCCTCTCCACAGGCTACATACCCATAGAGTGGCGCACAGCAATGGTTACTCCGCTTCACAAAGGCGGAGCCACAACAGACCCCGGGAACTATCGCCCTATAAGCCTGACCCAGCTTGGTCTGCAAGGCTATGGAGCGCATCATCATGGAACTCATTAACAGAGATATTGGGAACCTCCAAACACTGGATCCTACCCAGTTCGGCTTTGTTAAGGGCAGATCATGCCTCCTAAACCTGGTGGACTTCTTTGAGACAGCTACCAAGGCTATAGACGAGGGAAAGGTGGCTCACACAGTCTATCTAGACCTCGCAAAGGCCTTCAACACCATTCCCCATTCTGGAATTATAGACAAGCTCACCAGCCTGAACATAAACCCCTACATCATGAGATGGGTTGCCAACAGGCTCACGGACAGAACCCACATGGTTAAGAATTGCGGGAGCTAGGTCAGACTCTAAACTGGTTACAAGTGGTGTTTCCCAGGGCTCAGTCCTAGGACGCCTCTTGTTCGGCATTTACTTCTCACAGATACAGGCAATCACAGGACTATGGCTGACCAAGTTCTCAGATGATTGCAAACTAGGGGCTATAACTGACTCTCCGGCTGACACAGACATCCTCCAAAAGGATCTCAGTGAGACAGATACCTGGTGTCAAATTATGGCCTCAAGCTAAAAGCCAAAAGTACATAGTCATCCCCTTTGGAAAAAACAAAGTACCCACAAACTACCACATAGACGGTAGTCCCCTAAATACGGAAGACGTAATAAGGGATCTGAGGACCCAAGTAGACAGTAATCTCACCTTTGATAATCACATTGCCAAAGTGGTTAGAAAATCCTTCTATGTGGCCCACCTAATCACAAAAGGGTTCGCATCCAGATCAAAAGAGGTCATTGTGCCCCTCTACTTATCACTCATCAGACCCATCAGAGTACAGCGCCTCATTTGGGATGTACCTTACAAGACACCTGCAACAGCTGGAAAGACCTCAGATGTACCTCATCAAGAGGATCACTGGCCTCAAAGAGATGCCCTATGCAGCTCGACTAAAGAAACTCCAGCTATAATCGGTTAAATACCGCCTACTCAGAGGTGATCTCTGCCTGACATACAAGGCCATGTCCAACCCAGAACTGATGGACATGCTCCACTTAAAGAAAACCATATCCCCTCGAGCCACACGCTCTAGGGACCTAAACCTCACCACAACAACAAATAGGATGTGCTGGAGGGATAGATTCCTGTCCCAGATACTTCCCATGCTTTGGAACAAGATTCCAATCTACATTAGGCAGAGCTCCTCACTAACGCTCTTCAAGAGAAACCTTGAAGAGTGGATGGGAAACAAAGTTTAACCCGGGGAATCACTTCAGTGGCTCTGGACAGTGGCACAGGGAACTAATCTAAGGGGGCGGCGAAAGCCAACACATTCTGGCTAGGCTTATAAATGCCTTCAGGCAGGTAGCCTAGTACCTACCTATGAACCTATGCTATGTTATTGTGAGCCTTTTACTATTATCGTTGGAGGAGAAAACCAAAAAAGAAAACAAAGTGGAGGGGGGGGGGGGGTCTCACCTTAAATGCCATTATGTCAATGCCAATCAATCACAGCAAAGCAAAAAAAATTCCATGTATGAGCTAGTTTCACTGTATTCTGTGTAGCAGACTGCACTAAACATGCAAAGTGCTGCAGAAAACAAAATATGCACTACCATTTAAGTACTACAAAGTACAAAACTCTTGAATAATGTGTACAGACAGAACAGTAGCATTAAGGATTCTGAGTGATCACTCATCCAGGTGCTACACAAGTGTACGTCTCTCAGCAAAATAACTGAGGCAAGTAGTTTCACCAGATGCACTCCCTCTTACTTTCTGTATAACAATAACAAGTTTTCAAATGTCCAATGAATTAAGGACGGCAAAATCATTTTTAAAGTACATTACCAACTAATTTGTTCTAAGCATGCATATGTACACAAACCTTCAGAGAAGCAGCAATTTTAAACAAAAAAAAGGTACACTATCTTCTTAGGATGAATTTTTTCAGACTCTGTGACTAGGATGCTACTTACCTGTTCGTCCGGTAGCAAAACAATGTGAAGAAAGCAGCAACACCTATTGCAAAATGCTACATCTCTTTTTTCAATACTGTAGCAACATGTTTTCTATTGTGCAATGAATGTAGGACACCAAAATTATTCTTGAAAGGATATTAATTTCCAACTTGTTGTGGCAAACATGACAAATATGCACATATACGTACAATTTCAAAAAGGCAATAATTTTTAGCAGTTCGAAAAATAACGCGCACCCACACACACACACACACACACACACACACACACACACACACACACACACACACACACACACACACACACACACACACAATTAAGTGAAGTACCTGGAGAACATACCAATGTTAACTTCAGTTTTTCCTCATTTTGCCATTTTAATGATACCTCACTAGCAGTTAAAGCCAGAGTCAACGTAAAGTGAGGCCATAATTACTACAACCTCATTTTAAGTTGTAAGTTAATTTACCTGCTTTTATCTTTCTTAACTTTAGCCAAACATTATGGACAAAAGTTGTACCATGGAAGGAAACTCCATTAATACTAAATTAAAGTTATTTTTTTTTTATATTACAATACGCTCTTCAAAATCCATCAAACCACCTGTTTTCACTTATCTACAAGTCCAATTTTACTACCTTTCTAAACTAAAATAGGGCCTTTTTAACTTGCATGCAACAAATACTCCAATTTCCATAAAATTATTCTGTGAGTGGCAGTAATCCTAATTACACTCATTTTTTTACACCACATCAAAAAAAAATTCTCCCCAAATATAATGTTCCTGTCATCTGGAGACAGGCAAGTCCATGGGTGCAGGGGGCTACCAAAAGCACAAAGCCATTAATTAAAGTACTAAAAACACAACTACATAAACAGATGAATCAACAAGTAAACTGCAGGGAGTACTCTTTGGCACAAAGGCAAGCATTTGTCAACACAGTTTTAGTTGTAAATGAGGATTTTTTAATGTAATTAACGTACAGAAAAGCCAAGGAGGCCACGTTATGAGTGTGCTCAGGGAGCATCGACCCCACAGGCCAGGAGTTGAAGATCCTTTGCATTCAGGAACATCTTAACTAAAACAAAGCAACTCTTAAAAATGCATTACTCAAAACAGAATAAAGGGAATTTCTTATTTAATTTCACAGAATGACATAAAAATCCACTTAAGCTCCACAAAGTGAAAATGCTTTTGGCTGTGAAAGTGAAAAGGACCCTTATGAAGAAATTTATAAAACAACTACATGACGTGGGCAAAAGTGGTCTGAATCAAGATGCCCTAATCCAAGTCTGCACACAGATCTGCATAACTTTCTTAAAATGAAATAGGACAGATGCACTCCTCCATGCTGCAGATCTAAAAGATTTTCTTTCAAAAGGGACAGGACATTCATCCCTCAATGTTAAATACACAACACTACCACTATTTCAAGGCTTTGTTTATTTGCTAGTCATTGCCATGAGAATGATAACAGTCAGAGGCTCTGTTAACTGTAAAACAGATTACTTAGCCAGTGATTTAAAAAAATCTAAATATGGGAAAATAGCAAAAACGTTTTACATAAAGCCAAAAAATAACAGATGGCATGTTTTTTTCCTCCACACAAAACTCTAAAATGTAATCACTCCCTTTCAATAAATGGGAATTTTGATACAGCATCTCGATGCAACTCTTGATCTTAGATTCCTTATTGAACCACATGAATGTTGCAAACCTGCTGTAACATGCATATCTCTCTCCCCTCCTCTCACAATTCAAATTGCTAGACCAGTCTAATATTTAACCTCTCCCTTTTTAGTGTGCCAATTTCTTAGTGCTTTCAATGTGCGAGACCACTTAAACGGGAAATATGTTCCTGTGCATCGCTTACCATTATCATCCTCTGAGTGATGCAAGAGTTTTTTTTTTTTTTTTTTTTTAGCGGTTGCTTTATTTTTTTGGTTTAAGATGCTCCTGAATGCCAAGGATCTTCAAAACTTCTGGCTTGTGGGGCAGATGCATCATTTGAACACCATGTTTTCCTAAAATTAAACCGGCGTCCTTCAGTTTCCTTCATTACAATTATGCTGCGTCTCGCATCTAATGCTCACTAATCCAGTAGGAGAACCCAATCCTATTAATACTTACCCACACACCCAAATCATTGACACCAAATAAAGTCTTCTTTTCCTTATTAACTACATAACAATCCTACATCATCATCTTTTACTTGCTAGTCTGCTAATGGTCAAACTCCCCTAACAGAATTCTCAAACCATTTTAGAAACACAAACCAACCATTAGATTTCTGCCTCAGTGCTCCACAGTCTGGGGTTTATTCCTAACTTCCCACTGCCTGCTATGCAGAGTATGTATATATTTATGTACCCTCTCACGTTCACAAAGGTTTTCTACTACATAACACTTGCATGCTGCTGAATATTTACTCCAAACTGTCCATCGTACTGTATTATGCTTGCCATTATGCAGTGTGTCTAGTTCATGGCTGCAAAGGGCCTGTAGCAGATCTGTTCATTTACCAAAGTTATCAATTTACCTAGTTAAAATAAAGAAAAAATGATAACAGTATCAGCTTCTCACTTCCACCCTAATTCCATTCTTAGACTGCTTCTCCTGTATTTTTATTTTACTGTACACGTTCCAGCACACTTGAAATAAAGTCCTCAGGCTGTACTTGGGACATTAGGTCCAAAATGCTTTACTAACACATGATGCGGTGTACTCTATTCAGTAAAGTCTTTCTCTTAAAGCCTCAATAAATATGGACAGTCAAAAGTATAAATACATGCAAATTCTTGCATACTTTAGCTGACAAAGACTTACACATTACGATAGAAAAGTATCCACACATTTATTTATTAACAGTTCAGCCTCGCATATAGTGCTGACATTGCATAATAAAATATAAAATTTGCTTTTCTGCACTACTCAAATACTGTCAGTATGCTGCACTGACTACACACCAGCTCATACTGCACCTGAAAATAGCCACCTATATGTGCAGTACGGTCTATCTTAATTTGTCTGAAACATAACCGAATGGCCTTCTATGCAACTTAAAATATCGAAAAACAAAAACCTGCAAACAAATGTCGAAAATGTTTTTTTTTGAAATTCAAAAATCGACTATTATCGAACTCCATAACAGTAGTGCACTTCCCCTGACATTTAAAAGACATGACCGGATGTCCCCAAACACCAATATGCAGGTGCAAGCCCCCCTGCACCCCCCACCCCCTGCTACTTTAATATATTAACTCTGAGATCGCACTACAATCAGGGAAGGGGTACATGTTCTGACCCCCACTCTAGTGCAATCTGCACTCAAAACAAAATTACAATGAATGAATGCACACTGGCTTTCGCTCATGTGTAATTTTGAAAAATGTGGTTCATCAAAATGGACTTTTTGTAAACATCCTTTCGCACATCTGCCATTGCAGATGTGCACTTCAAAGATGTGAAGGTAAACCGTGCAGTACAGTAGACAGTCGAAATTCAAACTAATTGGGACCTAGGGTAGGTCGGATAATCAAACATACAATGAACTGGATAAAAAACCGTCTAAAATCTTGTTTGTTTCTACATGCAGGGAATACGCTTTTCAACCATTCAGCGATTCCAGTGAATAATAAAGAATATTTTTCACATACGAATGGGCTACAAGCTCAAAAAACATGCACAATCAAATACATATAACGTTTAGATATTCAGACTTTATGATTTTTCCTACCCCAAAACTTTGGAGGCTGCATTTGGATAATTAGCATCTCAGATAATCGAAGTTCGGATAATCGATTCTATACTGTATTAAAAAAGGAATACATGTTTGAAAGCAGAAATTATATGCAGTTATTTAAATGGCCTCCAAAGAAGATATTCATCCAGTTCAAGTACTGCCAAGTGACTGCTCTGACAGCGTGCTTGTGAATGAACAAATGTGTGACATTGACTTTTTACTGATGTGAACTACTGTTTTGTGGTACACAGCAGTATTTTTTAATAAGATCAGCAAGAAAAGAACACTGTCAGGGTAAGGTATCACCTCCCAAAAAAGCACAAATCCAAAATCAGAAGAGGATGATACTCCACAACAAACTAAGCAAAACCAGATGAATGAAAAGACAAGTCCTTTATTCGAATAAGTTATTCGAATAAAGGACTTGTGTTTTCATTCATCTGGTTTTGCTTCGTTTGTTGTGGAGTATCATCCTCTTCTGATTTTGGATTAGTATTTTTTAATAGCTTGATCCACACGGACAACTTTCAGGCTCAGTCCAAATGAGGTACAAAAGGAGAAAATGAACAGCAAATCTATGACAGACTGGCAACACACTGAGGTACAAGAACAGAAGTAAGTTAGAACACGCATGCTAACCCTATATAGTAAAATTTATACACAGTACCAAAAATGACAATAACATAAGTGAATAGGTATTTTAACAATATGTACAATCACTTGACACAAGAGAAGAAAAAAAAAAGGGGGATAAGTAGAGGGGTGGGAAGGAAGGAGTCAGAACAATATTAAGTTATAGTAATAGGTAAATATGGCATATCCACAAAAAATTAATTTTACCTTTCTGGCAGCACAGAGTACTGTTGTATGATCACCTCCTGCTTTCTTATACACTCTCCCAGCTTTTCCCCACACTAATACTCTGGTATCTTCCCATTATATTACTACACTAACTGTCCAACTAAATATGTGGTTGGGTTATTTACCAGCTAGCAACATGCTTCATTATGTCCACCTACTTCAATTTTCCTAGTCTTTTTTTCTCGTCACTAGACAGTTAGGGTTATAAAACGTGTTTGAAACAGGGATTCTTAATTAGGTGGCAGCCATTCAACTACTAAAAAAGAAGACAAAGTACACGGGAGAGCTACTTATGTGACATGCTCCCAATAATGCAGGGATAAGGTACACACAACATCATTTAGAGAAGCACGTGTAATTTACCCCTCTGTCTCTTGTTTGTTTTAAATTTCAGTTTTATCCTATTTCACAGAGCTGCCACAGCCAGGGCTGCAAATAGAGAGGGTATACATTGTTTACCTGCATTTTTACTGCTGTAGTCTATATCCCTGCGTGTGGGCTGCATTCATGTTTAAGCATCCTTGAGCATCCAGTGACATCACTGTAGTTGTACTGCTCCCATTCTGTAGTGTTAGCCTTATCACTAGTTTAGAGTGGTGTACCTTCACTTTTAATTTCTGTTAACACCCACAACAAAACTCTGCCTCAGACCATTTCCTTACCTTTGTTGGGTCAGGAGTACAGAATCACTGGGTTTGAGCAAGCCCAGACTATAGTGTCCCACTAACGTGGGTGGCTGTATGTGGTCTCCTCCACTCCCCCAGCCACTACCAAGATCCACAAATTTATTCCCAATGGTCTTCACAATTTTAATACCACATACCTGTTTAAAGGCACAGCAACATATCAAGACAATTTCCAAGCTTTCACCCATTCCCACACCTTCCATCACAATGCTATTAATATTCTGCACTCACTCACTTAGAGGTGTCTACTCTGTAAATACAGCATCTACCACAGTCGTCCTGACATTCTCTTTTCCACCCAGTCACTCAAGTGACTGCTCAGTAAATATCCATCCTTATGTCTCTGCACTACTGCTCTCCCTCCCCATTCCAATCTAAAACTCACCTCTTTCTCTTACCAATCCACCTATCGGCTCCTCTACATAAACTTGCTTCATAAAATTCACATTTACTCCTGACTTTAGCCTACTCTTACCTTATCCACCATATTCTTATTCATACTTAATACTGCAAATTCCTATCTTTGATTCTCAATTCTATCACATTCTTATCCAACACACACTACTCTTTTCACTCTTAACTATCCACAACATCCGTCTAACACCTACATACCCTTGTGCCTAACTTTATAACTTCTTTGGGTCTTTATCTCATCACAAATAAATATGGATTCAATAGCTTAACTACTCTACTTCTACCACTACTTCCTCTGCTCACAGACTACTAAAATTGCTCTAGTACACAACATCTTTTTACCTGTTATAAACCTCCATTAAAACCATTCTATCCACAATTCTTCATCAGAAACTGATCCAGGTCTATACATCAGCTCACCTAATCTTTACTTTAAATACAAAATTATCATCTTCCCTCACTACCACCCTAGAACAAAGCATAAACATAAAAATTACCGTAATAAAACCACTTCATTATCTCCAGCATTCTTCAATAACTGAACTACATAGTAACAGACATCTTAACCAAGGCTCTCCTTCCAGCTCTACCCTGCTTCTCACCTCGCATCCTCGCTAGTAACCTGTTACAAATCCAACAAACTTTACCTCCATAACAGTACATAACATTTACAGTAAAATCACAACTGCATACCTGATCTTTTATTATACACTAGATATTGTTCCTCTTACTGAAACGTGGCTAAAATCTTAAATAAAAGACTCAGAAATTCTACCCCTCCAGGATACAGTATCATTAGAGATGACAAGCTAAACAAAAATCTGGAGGGGTAGCTATCCTAACACATACCAACTCCTCTTACAAAAACTAACCAAATTTAATAATGCCGAACTACTTATCTCCTACATAAAATTAAATGATCACAAACTCCTGTACTATATATATATATATATATATATATATATATATATATATATATAATGCTCTGCAACAATACATCCACACTTTAAGGCATCCTTTACTGGCTCTCGGGCAATACTACCAATGAAGCAGTCATCCTACGTGACATCAATATCAACTAAAATACTTTTACTATTAACTATCCATCTAGCATCAACCTTTATGACACCAAACATCTTACTACTTCCACTACTCACAATAACAAATCCCAGGATATTACTCACATTCTTGACTGGATTGTGGTGTTTGATCCTTGCACCTCCACCACGCCAAGCTTCAAGAGAAAAATTGCACAGGACACTAAGGATAATCACAAGGCTTTCTTTAGTTATGTTAGGAACCTGGGTGGGAATTCCCAGATATGCTCAGAATTAGTCCAAAATGACAAAAAATACACAGAACTGACAGACAT